>NC_057862.1:580158181-580363181 GCF_019393635.1 Dromiciops gliroides
GTACCTTGTAGAATGCCTCAAACAAAATCGATGCTTGCCAAGTATTTGTAGAGTTTAAGGGCAGTATGGATTAATGACTTCAGCACTCAAAAGGGTTATGATTTATTTGATAAGGAAACTGTTCCCTTCCCCATCTGGTATATAGTAACTTATGCATTCCTTAGTAGATAGTTTTAGGTTGTTTAGGGCCTAGCTTCTTAAACTGTGGTTTGCAACCCCATATGGGTTCATGTAACTCAATGCGGGGGCCACAAAAAGTTTGGCAACAGTAAAAGGTTATGTATAACTATTTTGTATACCTATATACATGAGGTTCTGTAAAAATTTCTTGGTTGCAAAGGGGTCATGAGTAGAAAAAGTTTAAGAAGTCCTGACTTAGGGCACACATTAAATTACACACACACATATATATGTACATACATACATACATACATATACATATATGTATATAACTTTGTGACCAATTTCCTGGTGATGGTGGTGGTGATCATGATGATGATAACAAGGATGACTAGAAGATCATCAATAGTCAATTACCTTTGGATTTCTCAGATGTAACTAAATACATACATATATGCATGTATTTTCATATAGGTATTTTATAAAGATATGTCATATTTTATACACATAAATAATAAACATATACACATGTATATACATATATATGTATATGTGTGTATACACACAAATAGATGCCATTTCCCTCCTTCCCTTCTTCAGGCAACAGACACTATTCTTTCCCATAATCTCTCATGCCAGATTCTCAGTTACCTACCTGTTAACCAAAGCATTGCTGGGCTTTGATCTGAGAAAAGTGAACCTTAGTGTCATGATATTCATGATCATTCTTCTAGGAGGAAAATGATATTAATGCAGCAATACCTCACTCATCCATCCTGAATTCAGTAATCTCAGCTATTCATACACATCCAAGAAGCCATAGATTTTTTTAAATGTTTCTGACGAACAGAGGAGATAAGACTTTACATTTAGATAATGCCTTAAGTTTTCATAATACTTTCTTTTTTTGTGAGGCAATTGGGGTTAAGTGACTTGCCCAGGGTCACACAGCTAGTAAGTGTTAAGTGTCTGAGGTTGGATTTGAACTCAGGTCCTCCTGACTCCAGGGCCGATGCTCTATCCACTGCACCACCTAGCTGCCCCAATACTTTCTTCATAATGCTGTGAAGTGGATCATAATTTCACAATTGGAAAGGATCTTTAGAGGTTGTCTAGTCCAGCCCTCTTATTTTGCAGATCAGGAAACTGAAGGCCAGAGAGGTAAAATTACTTGGCCAAGTAAAATGAGAGGTATAAGCTTCAGAAAACTAGGAGCAGAGCTAGGATTCAAATTAAGGTCTTTCTCCAAATCTAGAGACCATTCTACAGCACCAGGAGAGTTGTCCTAGTAGGCATGTGTTGGAGTCAAATCTACGCAACTTGCCTAGCTGATTGTTAAATTTTTAGTGTGAGTATTTACATCTTACAACTTTGCGATGCTACAAACCAGTGCTTGATTTATTGTTTTGTTAATTGTCTAGATTTAAGAAAGAATAAGTAATGAAGACTAAAATTGAGTATGTGCTTTTTTTTGAGAACCTGCTTGTTAAACATTGACAACATACCCACAAAGTATAGATTTTCTTACAGCCTTTTTCACATTGAGGAAACTAAGGTTGACTTACCATTGATTGAATGGTTGATAAATAACTATGGTGGGATTTGAATCCGTGTCCTGAATCCAAGCCCAGTAATATTTCCATAACTAGACTGTATGTCTTCTTATAGCTGTCATAACTCATTTACTAGAGCCCCAGAACTCTATTAATTATAAAGCCCTCATCTCTAGACCCATCCCCTCTGTTTATTCCTATTTTATGGATATTGCAAACAAGCTCAGTTGCCTGGCTTCCAAGTCCATAGTGAATTAGAAATAAAGTAAAAAAAGAGAAGTTTCAGGTAGACACACTGACAACATGAAGACGTGACAGCAATGCAAGAGGGAAAATAATTACAAAAGGTGGAAAAGTCTGCGTCATTTATAGGGGCAAACTGTCCCATATATTTCACTAGGAAGCCTTTATTGAGTATCAACTATGTACCAAGCACTGCAATATATTGTGAAGTACAAGTACAGAATCATACAGTTCCAGCCCTCAAGGAGCTGAATGAAGCTGGTGAAATAGTACATGTTCACAGATTAAGTAGATGGAGGGTAAAAAACTAAATGCACAGTGATTCAGACAGGGGCATGTACAGGGGCATGGCGAATCAGCAAAGGAGGAGATAGCAATGGAGTTTGTCTACTGCATTTTTAAACAATAATGTATAGTCCTAGTGATGATCTTCAATCTATTTTTTAAAACATCACTTTAACAAGGATTGTGATTTCCTCAGTATGGGAACTCCTTCCACTGAAGCAAATTGCAACTTGCCTATAACTTCAGGTCTCAGAAAGATTTCTGAGGCTCTATGAAATTAAGTGACTTCCCCATGGTCATAGAGCTAGTAAGGAAGGTGGATGAGATCCTAGGCTCTCCTTACTCCAAGTATAGCACCCCATTCTCTAGGTCATGATCCCTCTCATTTTTAAATGTTAAATTAGGCCTAGTTACTCTGATTAAAAAGTATGAAACACATTTTAGAAAGATTGTTGTCGGGGGGCAGCTAGATGGCGCAGTGGATAAAGCACCGGCCCTAGATTCAGGAGTACCTGAGTTCAAATCCAGCCTCAGACACTTACCACTTACTAGCTGTGTGACCCTGGGCAAGTCACTTAACCCCAATTGCCTTACCCCACCCCCCAAAATAAAATAAAAGGCTATTAAAAGAAAGATTGTTGTCAAAAATGGTTAAAAGAAGGTTGTAGTTTAAAGTCATGCACCTTTGGTTATTTGAAAAGCTTTGCTCTCTCTTGGTCTGCCTCGTTCTCTAAGGTCTCCTCTATTAGACTTGGTTTTATACTTTCTATGTTCAAAAGCACCTTCTTAGGACAATTTCAATCATTAGGTTAACAACAGATAATGCTTCCTTGCTCATCTTTACAAAGAAAAGTTTGATTGTGATAAGTTTGAAGAGGGTGGCCCATGGTTGACACATTTTTTTAAAGTCTCAAATAGCTGCAAGACTGGGTCCTACATCCCTTCTTCTGCCCTTGTCCCTGTCTCAGTCTTCATTGAGATACCTCCTTTTCCCCATCCATATAAAGGATTCCTCCTGTCTCCCACCCCCTCACCCCCACCCCCATTACCTGGAGGGGAACACCACATGCCTCACCTCATTGGTTATCATTATTATGTCATCCAGATCAATCATTGGGAGCCCATGCAGTTGTAAATGCTGCTTTGATCATTCGTTCCACTTGGTTAGTATTGATCAGATCCAGTGCACCACTAATCTGAAACAGCCCCCTTCTCAAAGCAAGGCATCCTGGTGACCAAGTCAAGTGACCACATTGTTTGGTTTTTAAATTATTCCCTTCTCAAGGTTCTGATAACCATGGCAAGGCAGACAGTTCAGAAATCCAGGGGGCCACTTATTGCTGAAGGGGAAATAGAGAGGTCTCATGGGGTCTGAGAAGACACATGGCTTCCTCACCATTTCTAACAAATAAATGGAAAAAAGGGATTCCCCATCCCCTCTAAATAATAAATGTTGGCATCATCAAGAGGAGTGATCTGAGTGTCATGTGCACAGAAGAGGTGGATGGCCCCTGGGCACACTCTAATTTATGACTATGTAGACTGGAAATCAGAAGTGACCTGGATTCACTCTCTCTGTGTCATTCAGTGATAAGCTGTGTGACCTTAGGCAGGTCTCTTGACCTGCATAAGCCTCAGTTTCCTTATCTGTGAAACAGATCTGATCATTGTTCTTTCCATTACACCATGCTGTTTCTCTGAGGTGCTGTCTCACCCTATGGAATAAAATAGCCCCTTTAACCATATTGCAGTGTTGAAATTTTAGGTTCCCAAAGTTCCATGAAGCTTAACTCAATCTTTTAGATAAAAGTCTTCCTGCTAAGTGCCCCTTTTCATAAGGAGAATTTTCCCCCAAGGCAGTTGTAGTATGGTTTTTCTGGTCCAATGGATTTGTTCTACCTCCCTCAGGGTTGTAGAATGGGGCATATGAGAAAATGTATTTAAAGTGTTTTGTAACTGGACCATGTGATGGAAAGACCAGCTTCCTCTGAATTTGCTAAGGAGAATGTCTTTCCACACTCAAATAATAGAAATAACCAACCTTTTTTATAGAGCTTTAAATAGGCAGTTTGATATAGTAGCTAAAGAAATTGCCTTGGAGTCCTGGGTATCCAGGTTCCAGTCCTACTACTCATACATACTAGCAATGTAATCCTGCATGATTACCCATTTCTCAGTGATCTAGGCCAGCAGGTTCACAATTTTTGGTCTCAGGATGTCTAATACAGTCCTTTTTTGAGGTAATCAGGGTTAAGTGACTCACCCAGGGTCATACAGCTAGTAAGTATCTGAGGTTGGATTTGAACTCAGGTCCTCCTGACTCCAGGGCCAATGCTCTATACACTCACTATGCCACTTAGCTGTCCCCTAAACACACTTTTAAAATTATTGAAAACCCCCAAGAGTCTTTTATTTATGTGAATGATAGCTCTATTAAAATTAAAATGATTAAGGGGGCAGCTAGGTGGTGCAGTGGATAGAGCAGTGGCCCTGGATTTAGGAGGACCTGAGTTCAATTCCAGCCTCAGACACTTAACACTTACTAGCTGTGTGACCCTGGGCAAGTCACTTAACCCCAATTGCCTCACCAAAAAAAAAAATTAAAATGATTTAGTATTATTATAGTTTGGACCTTGCAGACCCCATGAAAGGGTCTTGGGGAAGGAACCCTTAGAGGTCCTTAGATTGTACTTTGACAACTGTTATACAAGGCAGCTCTTTAAGTTGCAGAAAAGATGCTGATCTACATGAGTATAGGTAATTTCCACAATAGATTTTCCCTATGTTCATGAAACTCCAGGACTGAAGTGAACAAACTCATAAAATTTTTAAAAAGGTGTGTGTGTGTGGAGGGGGGGGATTGTTAGATACATTAGATCATCTGATCGTCACAAAGTAGGTGCTATAGTAATTAATATACTCACTCTGAAAATAATTAAACTGAGACTCAGAGAGATTAAATGATAATTAATAAGTGGTGTAGGCAAGATTTGAATGCTGGTCTCCCATTACTCCTCATATTTTGAGCTTTTTTACTGATCTCCTGGCTCTGGAAAAAATGGTGAGGTAAATGAATGTCTTTGGCACCCAGTTCTCTCCCTTTTGCTTCTCTTTTCCCCACCTCCATTAAACTACTCCCTGACTCAAACAGCCAGTACCTTCCAGTTACAGCGGAGAAGAATTAGGAAATTAATCTCTTAATGTGATGTCCTCGGCTTTTTTAAGGGGAGGCAATATAGAAAACAAACATTGTGATGCCTTTTGCAAAATTGCAGTCTTCTGTTCAGTTACCCTTACATAAGAATTTCAGGCAATGAATTTCTCCTAAAGCTCAATGCCAGAAATAAGCTGATTTCCAGATGAATTTGTATCCTTTTACAAAATACTGAGATTTGTGAAACTCAATGTACTTCTCTTTTGGCCTTAGGTGTCAGGAAGTCTAGAAATAAAATAAGTGTGTAAGTATCATAACTAACAAAGTCATGCCAGATACCTGTGAATTAATATCTTTCCCTGTTCCTTTAAGTGGTTTTAGTTCAGTTTTTGTTTTTAGTTGTTCTCTTTTTATGTATTTGAATCTATTGATAATACTAATCCTTTTTGAAAGTAGATGGAGTAGACACTTAAAAAAATAAACCAACTCAGTATTATTGTTTGGTTTTTTTTGTTTTTGTTTTTTTAGTAAGGCAATTGGGGTTAAGTGACTTGCCCAGGGTCACACAGCTAGTAAGTGTTAAGTGTCTGAGGCCAGATTTGAACTCAGGTACTCCTGACTCCAGGGTATGTGCTCTATCCACTGTGCCATCTAGCTGCCCCCAGTATTATTGTTAATGGCTGATAACAACCTAATGCACTTGCCCACTATGGACACTGTTTATATTTTTTAAAGAGAAAACTAGGAGAAGGAAATGCTTTATGCCAAAGAAATGACTCTCCAATAATGAGATTTTAGATGCTACTGCTTGATGGGCAAAGAAGATTTTAAGGCATATAAATGATCCAGAGAGAAGCCTTCAAGTCATGTTACCTAGTCTGCCTACGCATCAGTTTAGATTTGTTGTGGGTAATATACATCTCTATGTAAAGAAAAAACATCACAGAGTGGAGAGTTATGCTGGTTTTGTTTTTAGGAAGACCTAGATTTAAATCCTGGCTTTGATGCTAACTGTGGTTCCCTGGGCAAATTGCTTACTTTCTCTTAGCCTTTCCTAAAACAGAAAGAATACCTTTGAATCCTTGTTGAAAGGCTCAAGTGAAATATAGTATGTAAAACACTTTCCAGGTTTAAATGCTACATAATATCAGTCATTATTATTATTATTTGTATATATCTCATTTACATCATTACTATGTACATATCACTCATATCCCACCAATGGGCCATTCTTTAGGGGGAGAGGGATGATGAGGTCTTTTTATCTGTTTGCAAAAGCAAATGCTATTCAGTAGCATCCCTCTTTGCTTTGAGAAGTCTCAAATTTATTCCCTCTAAATTCTCAAGTCTGTGTTTTAGCTTTCAGCTGTCACATCGTAAAATTGAAGGAGATGATTAAAATGACCACTTACAATTTGTTTAAGGGAGAAATGTAAACTTTCTAAAGGAGGCAAAGATAAAAGTCCATATGAATAAATAGGAGAGTCACCTCTTCCTTCTGTCCTACCCTTCTATCTCAGAAGCTTCAGTGTGAAGGAATAGCCTTGTTCAAGCATGCTTTTTGTTTTAAAGAAAAAAAAATATGGATTTTTTTCAGTAAAGCGGAATACGTTTTAATCTAGTAATTGAATTTAGTTCTATTTAGTCTGGTTTGATGGGGGTAGATCTATCGCTGTGGGGGAAGAATTGACATAGTTTAATACTTAACAGATGGATAGAAAACAAAAAGTTTAAAAAGATAAGCATATCAGTGAGGTTACAGACTGCTGTGGGCCAATGGGAAAATGACTTTTTTTTACCAAATGTTAGCATTAAGCTAATTAATTTGTCACTATTTCTATAGTAGGTGCAGGGTTCAATGGGTTTCCTAATAATTCTCAAAGTGAGTACTAGTCCAGGCTTTGCTCCAAACTAGTGATGAAATCATCTATAAATCACTTCACCTCTGTGGATTTTAAATTCTCCACCTATAAAATGAGGTGATAGGACTGTTCAGAATTTTTATTTTGAAAAATTTTCCCTGATTAATAAGCATATATTTCCTCTCCTTCCCATCTCCTCTCATGTTGAGAATAAGAAGAAAAATAAACCTTTGTAAGAAAAAATGCAGTCAAGCAAAACACTCTCCCTATCCAAAAGTGCATGTCTCATTCTGCATCTCTATTCCAACACCTTTATGTTAGGAAGTGGATAGAATGCTTCATTATTGGTCCATTTTTAAGGTTCCTTCCAGTTCTGCAGTTCAAACTGATAGGATGATAGATCTAGATAGAGAAAGAGCCTTAGAACAGAAGTGTGCTGGAGCCAGCTTTTACTGGCTCCTGAGAGCTGATCCTGAAATTTTCATTGTGAGCATTTACACCTTGGAAATTGCTACACATCAGAGCTAGTTTTATTGTTTTGTTGATTGTCTAGATTTAAGAAAGTGTTAGAAAATGTCAATAATGCAGATTAAACTAAAAAGGGTGTCAGGCATACTTCCTGCCCCCACCCTTCCCCTCTAGGTGATTATTAAACATTTATCAGAACAGCCTTGCCTAAGAGTTTATCTAGCCCAAACTTCTCATTTTACAGATAAAGAAATTGAGGTCCTAGAGTGTTAGCTGATTTGTTCAAGCCCTCACTGGTAGTAAACTTGACTCTACAACTTATCAACACCAATGAAAAAGCTGGATGACAAGGAGGATTCTTGATTTAAACGTGGCAGCCAAGCAAAATGTATTACATGAGGACACAATAATAAATGTTTGCCAAATTTAAATGAGGGAAGTGGGAAGGTCTCAACCATTGGTTAAGCAACTTGTCTAGAATACTACTCAAGTCTCCCCAACAGGACTGGTTGGGGCTCACTTTTTTTTTCCCTGCTTGTGTGTTGAGCCTAAGCTATTACCTGTTCTTGGGATTGCATTACCAAGGGGGCAAAGGGCAGTTGGATAGAGTGCTGAATTAACAGTCAGGAAGGCCTGTCCTTTGGTGAACCGTCTCTGAAAAGCATGAAACAGCTTAAGACAAGGGCCTCTGCTTTAAAGAAAAAAAAAAGTGAATGAATGAATGAACCAACCAAGCAACAAACGAAAGAATGCACAATATGAATGAAATGAATGAATTTATGAATGAATGAATGAATGAACAAAATAAAAGTTTCTGTTATCATTGGGAGAGATAAGACAACACCACTCAAAGCAATAAAATAACAACATTAAGTAACCAATTGATAAAAGTGAGTGGTCGAAATAATATGTGCTAAAAGATTTCCTAGAATCATCAAATCTTATAGGTGTAAAAGATATTAGGAGGACTCTGGCCCCACTTTTCACACAGTTCAGGAATCTCCATTATAACATCCCTTCCAGGTGGGTTACCCAGACTGTGCTTGTATATGTCAATGGCTGACTCATTACTTCACAAAGCAATCCATCCTTATGGTTAGATTCTCCATCATATTGAACAAAAACTTGCCTCTACATCTTCCCATTCTCTGTATCTAATTCAATTCAGAATGGGTAAATACAAAACTAAGTCTAAATCTTATGTCCCTTGACTAATTTGCAGTTATTTCAAGAGAGTATCCCTGGGTAAGGAACTCCAGTTTAAAGTTTCTTAGAATTAAATGTTTTTTAATCACACTCACTATTCTTTTTAATATACTGCATTAGAAATTCACAAGTTTGTTAAAGTCCATCTTAAAATGTGGCATCCAAAATTAAAATAAATTATTCCTAATATAGTTTGACTCACACAGAAGACGTATCTCTGTAATATGTTTACATTAATACTTCTTGAATTTGCATCATCTTTGGCAGTCTCATCACATTGTTTTTTCCTGTTAAGCTTGTGATTAAAGAAAATCCTTATATCTTTTTATCATCATCATCATAGCTAACATTTCTATGACACTTTAAGGATTACATACTGCCCTGTATAAATTATCTTATTTGAGTCTCTCAACAACCTTGAAAGGTAGGTGTTATTAGTGTTACCATTTTATAGATGAGGAAACAGAGACCCAGAAGGGCTGTGATTTGATCAGGATCACAAAGCTAGCAAGTATCTGAGACAGAATTGGAACTCTGGTCTTCCTGGCTACAAGTTCAGCATTCTTCCCCACTGTACTACCTAGTTATTTAAAATGAGACTTTCTTCAATTGATTTTTTTTTGAGCCTACAGGTCAGATTGGCCATTGATTCCATACTCAAATAGAGATTTCTGCAGGCAACATAGTGACAGAAAACCACAAATTAACATTATCTATGTTGTATTATATTTTTATTTGTTTTGTTATGCATTTCCCAATCACATTTTAATTTGGTTCTTGGCTGTACTTCAGAGTTTTGTGGTTTGAAGCCAGTAGGCTTGGAGTTTGCCACTTCTGATCTAGGCCAACTTTTTCTTTTAGAAATCTGAAGCAGAAAGAGACAATATGGGCAATAAGAATTCCAACCCATACCTGCTGACCTTAAATCTAGTGCTCTTTCGTGACAACATTATCATGCCAGGCAATTACAGTATCTTTGAATCTTAATCACTAAGCTTTCATCACTTGCTATGTGCTGGGCACTATCCTAGGTACTGGGGATATATACAAATACAATAAATGAACCAATCCCCAGTCACACAAGAAGCTTATGTTCTAATAATATGCAGAATGAATATAATGAGAATAAATGCAAATAAGTACAAGGAAAGTTTGCACTAATAGTTAAGGAAAGGTTTTAAGAAGAAGGTGGTGTTTGAACTGTATCTTGAAGGAGCTGAAGGTGAAGAAGAGATTCATTCCAGCCATAGGGGACAGCTAGTTCAAAGATGGAGAAGGCAAATGGAACGTCCTATATGAAGAACAGAAAGTCAGTCTAGTTTGATCTCAGGGTAGGAGAGGAGAGGTAAATAGCCAGTGAAACTGGAAACATAGATCAGAGCAAGGTTGGGAAAGGGTTTTACATGCTAAATAGCAGATTTCATATTATATTCACAAGGTGACAGGGAACCTCTGGAGTTAATTGAGTATGAGTGTAATATGGTCAGATAGTCATTTATGGAAAATTACTTTGGCAGCAGTGTGCAGGACACACTGGAGTAGGGAAAGATGGGTCAGGGAGACCAATTAAGAGGCCATTGCAATAATCTAGGCTAGAGCTGATTATAGCCTGGATTAAAGTGGCAGCTATGTGAGGGAAAAGAAGGGGTTGGATGAGAGAGATGCTGTAGAGCTAGATACAACAAGATTTGTCAACTGATTGGGTAGCTGGTGGTGAGAGAGAATGTGGTGAGTGATGAGTGGTGAAGTGCTGAGAGAGGGTGAGGAATTGAGAGAAATACCACTCGGCATAGTTCTGACATCCATTTTATCAGGGATCTGTCATAGCTCTGTATTATCTGAATATTTAATAAATATGAGTTCCCATGACTTCATCCACATACTTGATTTTAAAAATGTTTAGTAAATAACAACAATGGCTTAAATTTGTATGGTAACTTTAAATTATAAAGTACTTGAGATGCAATATTTCATTTGATCTTCACAGTAATTCAATATGTAGATAGTATGAGTATTATTATCCCCATTTTATAGGCAAGCAAATTATGGTTAAGTGACTGGCCCAAGGTCATACAACAGTGGAGAATGAGATTTGAACATAGGCTGTCTGACCCATACTCTATCCAGCAAGCTTTCCTCTTCCCCACACTGCTTGATTTCTTCACATTCAATTCAACTTAGTTGATTTGTGAACATAGTAAACAAAGTGTAAGGTTCTGTGATAGGCATGAGAAATATGAAAATGAAAAAGAGGACAGGTGCTGCCCTTGAGGCATTCAGTAAGGGGGAAAGAAATGTATCAAATAATTATAGGATAGCACATGATGAATTAATTCCCCAGGCAAATCACAGAGGCATAAATGATATAAGGAAAGGATTGCTTCTAGAGGGGAAATTAAGGATCTGGAGTGGTGTAGAGCTAGGGATTTAAATTGGTGATTCATCCACACAGAAGGGATCGTGAAAATGGATGAGACCTCCAAGGGACAGAAGATAGAGAGAAAAAATAAAAGGAGAGACAGAGTCTTGGGGAAATCCATGCTAAGGCAGTTTGTGGAGAAAGAGGAACCAATGAAAGGTGTTGAGGAAGAGAAATCAAACTAGGAGGGGAACCAAACGGGAGTCATGTTACCGAAGCCATATTAGATATGGATTAGAAAGAAGGATAAATTGGTCAAATATAGTGTCAAATGCTAAAGAGAGGTTAAATGGGGGTTATGAAAAGGCCATTGGATTTAGTGATCAGGAGGTAAATGATAGCAATAGCAGTTTTATATTGTGAAAGAGATGGAAACCAAATTATGAGGGATTGGTTGGGAAGTAATGAGTGTTAGAAAAGGAGAGACATAATATAGTTGAAAATAATAGTTAATATTTATATAGAACTTTAAGTTTTGCAAAGCACTTGACACATATTACATCATTTGATCCTCACAACCACCCTGGGAGGTAAGTGCTATTATTATTTCCACTATAGAGATGAAAAAACTAAAGCAGACAGAAGTGACTTGGAGGTTCGCACAACTAATAGGTATCTGAGACTGGGTTTTAACTCAAAAATTCCTCATTCCAGGATCCAACCTTCTACCTACTGTACTACTTAGCTGTCTCTCACATTGACTTCTCTTTCTAGAAGTATAAACGTATACTCGGTCTCATAGTGAATAGAGAAACACACTTTGAGATGATACAATCAAGGTTTATTTGAAGACAAAGACAGGGCAATGGAGAGGTTTATGGTGGACGTGAATAGGCAACAACACCTTACAAATGAGCAATTATTCAAGACAAGCACCATAAGAGTGTTGTCAAAAAATATTCAAATATGCACATGAGAGAGGGAGGTCTGTGACCTCATAGATATGGATATTCTCTTCAGTCAGTGTATATCATGACCCATTCATGCCTACCCATTTTGTGCAATGCTTGTCAATGTCTTACTATAGGTCTGTAACAGGGATCCACCCATTATGATGTGGGTTTCCTCAAGTTCTCCTGATGTCCTGACCATATCAATGGAGCACATAGACATTCCATCAGCTGTTGCTCACCCTTTGTGAGGAACCCATTTTCTTTTTGTCTTATACATCTCTATAATAGCATCCTTTACACAGGAGGTTTCAAATATGAGGCATCAGGTCATGGCACTCCCAAGTGACCCCAACCATATTCAAATGTAATTGGTAAATATTTAACAAAATAAAAACACAATAAAACATAGATAATGTTAATTTGTGATTTTCTAAATCAAAATGGGGGCACAGGGATCTCTTTCTATTTTAGTTTGAGACTCCTTTCCAGTATTTCTTCTTTTTTGATTCCTTGTATGTAATAGCTTACCACCCACTCACACTTACCATATGCATTTCCATTGTCATTTGAATAATCTTTAACTTCAGCTCTTCAGAACTGGCATGTTACCTTGACTCACAGCAGTTGAATACCGCTTACAAAGATATTGACATGAAAAAGACTGAACTTTGAGTCAGAGAAAAGTTTGGGGTCACAAAGAATTTTACATTTTCCAAAAGGCAAATGATCCCTATGTCCATCCCACATTCAACTCTGGGACCAACTCATTTTCCTGAAATGCACTCTCTTCTCTCTTCTTCAGAATCCCTCTCTTACTTAAAGATGCAGATCAAGCACCACCATCTACATAAATCTTTTCCCAACTGCTAGTGTCCTTCCTTGCAAACTGTAGCTTATATTTGGAACTTACGCTTGTATTTGTATAAATTTATATTCATTAACTTTAAATTTATACTGCTTTTATTTATTTATTTATTTATTTTTTAGTGAGGCAATTGGGGTTAAGTGACTTGCCCAAGGTCACACAGCTAGTAAGTGTTAAGTGTCTGAGGCCAGATTTGAACTCAGGTACTCCTGACTCCAGGGCCGGTGCTCTATCCACTGCGCCACCTAGCTGCCCCCTGCTTTTATTTTTATATGTATTTTCTATCTCTTCCATCAGAATGTAAACTCATCATGAGTAGGAATTGTTTCACACTTCGCATTTGTATTCTCAGTTCATAGAACAATGCCTGGCATATATTAGATACTTAATAAAAACATGTTAATTGATAACTTTTCTTTTAAACATAATCAATTTCATTTTTGTGATGCCATTCATTGTTTATAATGTCCTAATTCTTCTTATGTATAAAATATTCATGCCATATAGGCATAAGGTGACTTTGCTACCTACAAATCATTAGCCACTCTCATTTTTTTACTCCTTATCCACATTTTCCAACATTTTGTTTGATTCTCACTTATAGACCCACCTTGGAATTGAAGTCACCAAGTAACAATGTATACAGTGACATAATTGATTAAAGTTGAAAGGTTTTATTGAGTTCTTCATAGAATTTCTACTTCTTTATCCTCTGTAACAGATATTGGCACAGATGCTGATATTTTGGCAAAGCAAAACAAAAACTTATGAGTACTGCATTGTGAAATGACAAAATGTCCTGTGAAATGATGTTTCTTATTGTCTTTGGATTCACAACAAAACCAAAATTTCCAACTTTTTTATTTTTCTCTACAAAGACAGACTGTGAACCATCCTTCCATTTAGATATCACTTTCTTTTGCCTTCAAGATTAATTTACATTAATCACTTGCTATGATTTGATTTTTATTAGTATATCTATTCTTTGGTTGCTGGACATCTCACATTTAGAGTACCAATATCTAATTTAATATTTTATAGAAAATCTTTAAAACTTTGTGATTTTTAATGCCCTCTGCTATTCTTTCCTTCCGCTTGACAATAATCACTCAAGAAACATCCCGAGAACCACACAGGACTGAGGTCATTTTGTATTTTCCCCTGTTTCTTGGCATATAATGACCAAAGAATTCATCACAAGGCGGCCAGCTTACTGGTATGATCCAGTCCATACTTAGCTAGTCTGATGCTTAAAAGTAAATACAGCTGTTTTCCAAGATGTATTCCCAACACCACTGAACTGCTTAGAGCTTATTCTCTGTTGCTATAGGATTTGAGAACCCAAGGTTACCTCCAGGTGTCAATAAGGCATCAAAGTAGGGCTTTGTGGAGGTAGAAAATTATATGACCAGAAAAAGATGAATTGTATGACTAGGAAAAAAAACTGGTGGTCATGTGGCAAGATCAAGGGAAAATTGAATAATATCTCATGTGTTCCATTGGTATCTGTTTAATATCAAAAGCTCTAGGGGACACGACCCAGCGTATTGGACAGAATCTCTGGCAGATTTATGGGATTGTATAGACAAGAGTCATAAAAGATAGGCAGATATGAATGTATTTGTGATGTGCCTCATTGGAGGGTATGCCATATTCGTGAAAGGCCAGACAATGCTCAAAGAAGATCAAAGAAAGAGGAAAAGGTCCTTTAAGTACAAAACGTTTTTTTGGAGTGGAAAAGAAACTGGACACTAAGGTGATGTACCTTAACTGAGAAATGATTAAATAAGTTATACTATATGAATGTAAAGGAGTACTATTGTACTGTATATCATGCCTGTATTTCTGTCCTTCCTCACCTGTCTCTTGAAGCTTCTAACTCACCTCAAGTGCCACATCCTACAAGAAGACATTCCTGGGGCAGCTAGGTGGCACAGTGGATAAAGCACTGGCCTTGGATTCAGGAGGACCTGAGTTCAAATCCTGCCTCAGACACTTGACACTTACTAGCTGTGTGACCCTGGGCAAGTCACTTAGCCCTCATTGCCCAATTTCAAAGAAACATGGAAAGTCTTCTATGAACTGATACAGAGTGAAGTCAACAGAAACAGAACAATTTCTACTATAACATTAGTATAAAAATGAACAATTTTGAGAATTTTTACATATCGATGAGGAATGAAATTAGAAGTATTTGAATAATTCATATGATAGCAATAACACTATGAGAACAATCATTTGAAAGCTATAAGCACTATGATCAAAATAATGACTATTCATGTCAGAGGACTGATGATAAAACATGCTTCTCATGACAGAGATACATGTGTTGAATTTAGCTATAGAATGAAACATAGATATTTTTCAGTTACAGCCATTAAGTGAATTTGGTTTGGTTTGGTATGCTTAATTTTTATAAGAAATTTGTTCTTCTTTTATTTCTCAGTGAAATAGGGAGAGAGAGGGAGAGAAAATAGATTTCTGTGTGTTGCTTTTTTTTTTTAACCAAAGTAAGGAATGATATAGATGTAAAATGTTGAATATACTTTCAGATGAGGTCATTGCACTTGTATTATGTGTTTTCCTTTACTATTTTACTATCTTACAAGACACCTCTTACAAAGGGGTAATAATCAGGGGCAGCTAGGTGACACAGTGGATAAAACACCAACCCTGGATTCAGGAGGACCTGAGTTCAAATCCATCCTCAGACATTTGACACTTACTAGCTGTGTGATCCTCATTGCCTCATTAACCCTCATTGCCCTGAAAAACAAAACAAAACAAGCAAAAAAACACCAAAGGGGTAATAATCTGAAAAATATTTTAATATAAAAACAAAACCCATCAAGAAAACTTTTAAAAAATTAAAAGGAATGGGGGCATCAGAAAGACAGAGACTATGTTGTTACCTTTGTAGTCCCAGCACTTAGCACCATGCCTGGCACATAGTGAACATTTAGTAAATTTTTATTGCTAAGAAAGCTCTTATTTTTTTTTGCAGGGTAATGAGGGTTAAGTGACTTTTCCAGGGTCACACAGCTAATAAGTGTCAAGTGTATGAGACCGGATTTGAACTCAGGTCCTCCTGAATCCAGGGCCAGTGCTTTATCCACTGCACAACCAGCTTCCCCCAATGTTTATTGATAGAGAAAAGAAAAATGGTGCTTAAGTGATTTATATTCTTCCAAGAAGGGATTCTTATGTCCTGTATAAAGGGGAAGCTCTAATTCAACTAGGTATATACATTTATTCTCTTTGAAGTAAAGAGAAAGACCTCTATTTACTTAGTATGTCAATGCCAGCTGGTTTATGTGTTATACATTGTGCCTTGAATTCAGAGGCTTGATACTATTTCTTTCTTCATTGCCTCAATTCATTCAATTCTTTACTAAGAGCCTAAGACATAAAATGAGATAGCTCCTGTCATCAAAGAACTTACTTTCACGAAATTACAGAATCTGAAAGCTTGAAGGAATATCAGTGACCATCTAGTTCAACACATATATGAAAGGAGACCCCAAAATAGCATACTCTACAAATGTTCTTATGGTATCTGCTTAAAGACTTTCACTTTACTTGGGAAGGGGTGAGGAGAGTAAATAAACATCACATAAATATTTGCACAGATAAATAGAGGGTATATACAAATAAATATAAAGTCTTTTTTCAGGACATTAACAATGGGGGAATCAGGAATGTCTTCTTTTTTGTTTGTTTGTTTGGTTGGTTGGTTTTGCAGGGCAATGAGGGTTAAGTGACTTGCCCAGGGTCACACAGCTAGTAAGTGTCAAGTGTCTGAGGCAGGATTTGAACTCAGGTCCTCCTGAATCCAAGGCCAGTGCTTTATCCACTGTGCCACCTAGCTGCCCCAGGAATGTCTTCTTGTAGGGTGTAGCACTTGAGGTGAGTTAGAAGCTTCAAGAGACAGGTGAGGAAGGACAGAAATACAGGCATGATATACAGCCAATGCCAAGACACATGGGAAGGACATGGGATATTGTGTGCATAGAGGGTGAGTAGGTCATCTCAGTAGAGATGAGATAGGACTCAGGAAAGAGACAAGTGATGGATTTGCAGATTTATAATTCGTATGCCTAGAAAAGATAGTTGAACCTATGGGGACTGATTAGATCACTGAAAATTATAGAGAAAAAAGGAATGGAAGAGAGCCCAACTTTAGCTGGAATATAATTCACATGAGTAAGAGTGATATGTAACTAGCCTAGAAAGAGAGGCTAAAGCTAACCCATAAAGCACTTTAAATGCCAAACCTAAGAATTTGTCTTTTATTTTAGAGACTATTCGGAGTAACTGAAGCTTCCTGAACAGAGGACAGACATTTTCAGAACTGAGTGTCAGTAGTAGCAATTTGACAGCTATGTGGAAGAAGAATTGGGAAGGCTGGAGGGAGAGGGATCAATTAGGACACTTCCATTAGTCAGTTCCATTAGTTAGACAGGTGATGAGGACCTGAACTAAGGTATGAGTAGAAGGAAGGATATAGTCAAGACAGATGCTATGGAGATAGAATGGACAAGGCTTGCCAACATTATTATTATTATTATTATTATTATTATTATTATTATTATTATTATTATTATTACAAACTTATTATTATGATGATGAACTTACTATTATTACTGAGCCGTGAGTGTGACTTCTAGATTGAGAAATTGAGTGATGGAAGGAATGCTAGTGTCTTTGACAGAAATAGGAAAGTTACAAGGAAGGGGATTTAGAGGTAGAAATAATTAGTTCCATTTTGATCATATTGAATTTGAGGTACTTTATAGGACAACCAGATGGAAATGTTCAAAAGAGATGAGACACTGAAGACAAGGAGGGTAGCAAGGGGTAGCAATTCAGATTCATAATTCATATGCATAAAAATATAGTTGAATCTATGAGGACAAATGAGATCTCTGGGAGTAAAGAGTACAGTGAAGGAAAGAAGAAAACCCAAAGCAGAGCCCTGGGTTATCTCCATAACACTGCCCATTGACCCTGCCCCCCAAAATTTTATCATCTGGCAGATGACTTTCTGTTAATAAGACTCCTTCAATTTAGCCAGGCTGGTCTTTAGACTATAGACACACAGTCAATTTACCCTGAAGGCTTAATCTCATGGTAGGACGTCATGGGTTCATTGATTCAGGGTTGAAAGAGATCTTGGAAGTTGTCTAGTCCAACCAACTTTTCTCATCTTACCAAAGAGAAAACTAAAACTGGGACAGGCGAAAAGATTTGCCCAAGGTGACACAGGAAACATGTTGCCAAACTGGGATTATAATTCTGGATTTTTCAATCCAAATCCAGCAGTTTGAGTTTGTGCTCTTTCATGGGTCAACCCCTTGCCAGGATGCCTCCATAGGAGGAGTTTAGTTAGTGGAAATTAATACTAGATAATGAAAGTAAATAATCTATTTTTAGAATATTTTCCAGAACACTATAATTCTATTTTTAGGAGTATTAATGTATGAAGAAGGGTGGCAGGAGGATAACTTGGTTTGGGAAAGAGTTAATGATTTCCAAAAAAGGGCAAATCATTCTCTATGTAAGCCTAGAAATGATAAAACTCATTGAATGTATGTATTTATATCCATAGAATCCTGTACCTAATGACAGAGTATCTGTGGAAGTAACTGGGGACCCTGGGCAAGTCACTTAACCCTCATTGCCCCCCCCAAAAAAAATTACTGGGGTATGATACCTCTTAGGGAAGGCCAGAGATTGGAATCTAAGCTCCAAATTCAGAGCCTTCCCAGAGTTCTCAGCTACTGGCTTCCTCTGGGCCACTTGACCAGCATTTAAGCCCCCTGCTATGGTTTCTCAATCTGCCAAATGGAGATTTGATCACTTAACTGCTTTACAAGGGTCCAATAAAGAGAAAGGAATTAGCTAATGTCCCCCAAAGAGTTTAAGGATGTGAAGAGTACTATTATGGTTAGAGTGAAAGAGAGTGGTTGGGTTTATGCATACTTCTGCAGAAACCATTAGACAACTATTTGGGTCAAAAGGACAATGCATTAGGGCAAATAAGTAAGATGTAAGAGAAGCCACTGAACAGGCTGTAGGCTATTTGACAAGAACTCCATGCATGCTAGGATGGATTGATTCTCAGGTTACATGTGATTGACTAAGAAAAATAGATTTCTGGGACAGTTGGCAGAAGGAAAAAAGAATAGGTAGTTTATTGACTAGACTCCAGCTAAACAGTCTAGCTAAGACCATTTGAACTCAAAAACTCAAAAACATCTGATATTTCCTCAAAGAATGAGCCAGCTCCTTTTTTTACCTTTGTAGTGTAAATCTAATAGAGCTTGATATTCAACCCTCATGTTCAAGTATTTACTGAGCAACTATCACGTGCTCAGAATATTTTAACCCCTGTGTGAGATTTTTGAATTTTTTTTATAATTTTGAAAAATCAGTATAAAATATGAGATCCCTGTCCTCATGGTGTTTACAGTCCACTTGGTTGAGAGAAATAAAGCAAAACCACCTAAAGCTATACTATTTATTATTAAGTACTAAATTGTATAGTACTGATTTTAAGTACTAAAAGAGAAAGAGATTTAAAAGGAGAAAAGATCAATAGGCTTAGAGCATAACTTGTAGAGATGACTTGCAAGTTAAATGGAAGCTGTGGTACTTCAACCAGACCTTGATAAGTTCCCTTTTTAATCCATTTTAAATGTCATCTCTCCACTCCCCACTTTTTTCAGTGTATGATACCTTTTGTGCAGACCTGTGAAAGTCTCCACCAATCCAGATATGCAATTCTTTTATAGCCTATGTTCTTGAGGAGTTGAGCCCCAAGAGACAAACTGGTTTGTTCCTGGTCACACAATAGTAGGAGGAGTAGTAGTAGTAGTAGTAGTAGTAGTAGTAGTAGTAGTAGTAGTAGTAGTAGCAGTAGTAATGGTGGTGGTGGTGGTGGTGATGGTCATGTTAATGGCTATCATTTATATACCAGGCACTCTGCTAAGTGCCTTACAAATATTATCTCATTTGATCCTAAAAACAATCCTGCGTGTTATTATTATCCCCATTTACATTTGAGGAAACCGAGACAGAGATTAAATGACTTGCCCAAGGTTACACAATTAGTAAGTATCTGAGGTCAATTTTGAACTCAGATCATCTTAATCCCAGGTCTAGTGTTCTATCCACTGCACCCACCTAGTTGTCTCTGTGTATCAGAGCATGTGTCCATATGTGTAAGAGGCAAAAGTTGAGTGACTCCAAGTCTTTCTAACTCTGAGTGTCCCTTCATCCACTAGACCACACTATCAAATTAGAGAATCAAAAGGATTTGCCAAATGTAACCCTGCCCCACAACTGTTCCTGCTCTTAGCAAACTTCTAAGTCATATCATAGCCTAGAGAAGCAATTCATAAAATTGAAATGTATGACCTTTTTCTATTGTTCATCAGTAAGACACAAAGAGCTAAATCAGCTAACTCTATAGGTAAAAGTCCACTGGTGTTTAGATAAAAGATATGAGTTCAGAAATAGGATTGATTAACTGACTTATCAGCTGGTCTTCAGTTTCTATCTCTGTGTAATAAAATGTTGGTCTTTAATACATCATTCTATGAAACCTTTCATGAGTGCCAATGTGGAGGGTCTATGTGCATAAGAAGTAGGGGTTAGGAGGCCCAGGTTAATGACAATTTGCCCATAGGTCATGGATTCCCAATGTCTTGCTTGCATCTTTGGCAACCTCTGTTCCAGAGGACAAGTGGCCATGTCAAAAACTTCCTATAGTCAAGCACATGGTAAGTATATCAGAGAGGAAGTATGTCATAGTGGATAGAGCACTGAACATAGTGGATTTAAATCCTATCTCAGATGCTTACTAGCTTTGTGATTCTTGGTAAGTCACCTAATCTCTTTAAGGCTCACTTCTCCTGTATGTAAGATGAGGACAGTAAGAGCACCAATCTTACATGGTTGTTGTGAACATCAATTTGTGCAAAGTGATTTGCCAACAAAGTCCCACTTAAACATCAGGCATTATCATTATTATCTCACCAGACCTTCAAGGATAGTAGCCTAAAACTGAGGTATATTCATTGCTGCAAATTCTTTTGGTTTTGACCATGGTTTTAATTGACTTTTTTAGCTGTCTTGATGGCAATGACTTGGGGCTGGCAGAGATCCATCTCCACTCTGTCAGAGTATTTAAATCCTGTTAGACTTGAGCTCCTTGATAGTGGGGACCGTTTTCACTTTTCATTGTATCCCCAGTGCTTAGCACAGTGCTTGGCACATAGTAGGTAGTTAATAAATGCTTGTTGAGAAATCAAAGCTATCTATTGCCATATGAAAAAATGCTCTAAATCACTACTGATTAAAGAAATGTAAATTAAAACAACTCTGAGGTACCACCATAAATGCTTGTTGAGGGCAGCTAGGTGGCTCAGTGTATAAAGCACTGGCCCTCTATTCAGGAGGACCTGAGTTCCAACTGGCTTCAGACACTTGACACACTAGCTGTGTGAACCTGGGCAAGTCACTTAACCCTCATTGCCCTGAAAAAAAAATGAATAAATGCTTGTTGGTTTGACTTGATGGCAATTAAGGCCATTTACCCCCTTCTCTGCCTTTGGGAGAGACTTGGCAAGAATATCTGACAACCATCATTTGTATGATAATTCATTATATGAATGAAAAGCATAATAATAATGATGAGGATGATAATGGTAGCTAGCATGTGTATAGTGCTTCAAGGTTTACAAAGTATTCGACAAATTTTATCTGATCTTATTCTCACCAGAACCCTGGGAGATAGATTCTATTACTATGCTCATTTTACAGATGAGGTAACTGAGATAGAAAGGAGTTAAGTGATTTGCCCAGGATCATACAGCCAATAAGTATTTGAGGCCTGATTTGAACTTAGTTCTTTCTGATGCCAAGTGGAGGACTCTATTCACCATGCTACTTCCTATATATAAACATTTACATGTGAATGTGTGTGTATATTTCTTTTTTTTTCATTTAGAAGTTTATGAAAATAAAGATTTAATTTCCCCCCATATGAGTTCACAGCAGGTTAAGAACCCCTGTTTTAGAAAAAAACAAATTTTCAGTCAAGAGACCTGGAGGTATGTGTGTGTGTATATATATACACACATATACATATATATATATATATATATATATATATACACACACACACACATATACATACATACATACATATATATGTGTATCTAGGGTGGAAGGAGGGAAGAAAAAAGAAAGTTATGTGATAACTGTAATATATATTTAAAAGGAATAGCCTCTTTCCCATCTCTCAAGATGGCGGACCAAAACCCCCCAAAGGAGCTAAAGGAAAAAAAAGGTCAAAAAAGAAAAAAAGGAAAAGAAGCCCCAAAAGGAAGATGCTGCCGAGAAGGTGGTGAAAAAGCCTTGAAAGCATTGCAGCCGCAACCCGGTCCTGGCCAGAGGGATCGGCAGATACTCAAGGTCTGCCATGTATTCCAGGCGGGCCATGTACAAACGCAAGTACACTGCACCCAAAACCCGGATTTAAAGGAAAAAGAAAGAGAAGGTACATGCTACCATCTCAAAGCCAGTTGGTGAGGATAAGAATGGAGGAAACTGAGTGGTGAAGATCCATAAAATACCTTCGTATTACCCTACCGAGGATGTGCCTAAGAAAGCTGCTCAGTCATGGCAAAAAGCCCTTCAGCCAGCACATGAGGAGACTCTGATCTAGCATCACCCGAGGCACGGATCTGATCATGCTCACTGGCCGCCACAGGGGCAAGCAAGTGGTTTTCCTGAAGCAGCTGGCTAGTGGCTTACTACTGGTAACTGGACCTCTGACCATCAACCATGTTCCTCAGCAAAGAACCCATCAGAAATTTGTCATTGCCACTTCTACCAAGGTTAACCTTTCAGGTGTGAAAATTCCAAATCATCTTACTGATGGTTACTTCAAGAAAAAGAGGCTCCGTAAACCTAGACACCAAGAAGGAGAGATTTTTGACACAGAAAAAGAGAAATATGAGATTATAGAGCAGCACAAGGCGGACCAGAAAGCAGTGGACTCTCAGATCCTGCCCCAAATCAAGAAGATTCCTCAGCTCCGTGGCTACCTGAGCTCTGTATTCTCTCTCTCCAATGGAGTCTATCCTCACAAACTGGTGTTTTAAATGCCTGGCAAAGAACTATTATTAAAATATTTGAAATTTTTAAAAAAAGGAAAAGCAAGTTGTACATAATACATTTGAAGTTTCATATATATGTATGTATTCACAAACAGCTCCCAAATTCTGAAGGCAAGGTATAGGAAATGTTTAGTTATCTGGAATCCAATAACCTGGAAGCTTATTATCAGAATTATTGTTTTAGATGAAAAAGAGATTAATGACAAATGAGCAAAATGATATCAAGCCTACTTCCTTCCCTCTCCTCTCTTCCTTTCTCCCTTTCCTCAAAAACACACCAAGTTTCAGGGCATTTCATAGAGCCTGGGTTTATCCTGATTCTGGAGTTTTTCAGCATATCTGGTCCTATCCAGTATAAGGTCTAAAATTCTGGCTGTCATGTCCAAAATCTAATGAGAAGCTTTAGCAAGAGTTTAGCCATTTAAGTATTTATTAAAGTGTATTATAAGTTTGTGAAGAGAGTGAGAGAGGAAAACAGATTCCTATAGCATGGAAAATCCTAGCTTAGATCTATTCACTATAGCCAGAGAGAAAAAACCTTCCTTTCCTAGCAGCCCACATGAAGTCCCCCACCACACCAAAGTCTGGAACCGAAAAGGGCCTTGCTTCTCTGCTGCTTCTCCCAGAAGCCTCCTGTGAAACAGGAAACGGTGCCAGCCATACACACAACTCCAATCCAATTGGCTGGTAACACTGATTGACACATCTAACAGACGGCAGACACAACTTCCTGACACTAATCTGACCTTCAAAACCCCAGAAAGGTCACGTCCAGACATTAAGTCACATGCTTTCTTTTCATGGCAGAGCTTCCCTGTAATATCTTTCTCAGCAGGTTGGTAGCGCTCTGATTCTCACTCCATTGATGATGAATGTCCATGGTGATATCTCCAAAGTGTTTTTTGGAATAAGCAGAGAGATTTCTGTTTCTGTTATGTTTATTTGCTTTTGTTTTGCTTATTTGAAAGTTGACCACTCAAAGATAGCATAGGAAGCTCAAACCATCCAAATTACCAGTTTCCTCTTTCCCAGTTGTTGAGAGGAGTTGGGAGTTTAACTTAAGCCCAGCTCCTTGAATCTTTCATGGGTCCTATTTTTATGGAACCACAATGAACAGAAGCCAAATGGTGGTATCCCATCATCGAATCTTCATTCCTTAACAACTACCAGTCTCAATACTACCAGTCCACGATCATTCCATCAATAAAATTTGTGAATATGGGCATATTTTCTATCCTTCATTGTATTTCTCCTACTCTTCCTCGATAGCTTCCCTTCCATTTTTTCCTTCCCTGTGCTCCATAATACTTTAAAACCTACTCTACAACTGGCACAGAGTAGGATACATAGACAAACAGACAATCAATTTGCCTATGTTTGTTTGTTTCAGTTTGACTCACTCTAGGCCATCCAGTTCTCTTAGAGTCAGACGATCTAGCTTCCCTTCCTGCTTTCCGGGAATCCTAAAGTCAAGGATGCAGCAGCTGCCAAGCATGCTATCCAGTGAGTGCTGTCCTCTTCTGTGCCATGCAGGCAGCAGCCGCTGGCTCTCCATCAGTGAACTGGAGGGTGTGGTTTGTGAGCCTTTCATTTAAACCATTTCAGTACAATTAATGGGAAGGATCACATTTGCAGTCCGCACATGGCTTCAGATCACATTCCATCTGAGAGCGGAATGGGACTCACCAAACATTTAAGCTGGTTGCTGCCCATGTGTCCAAACACAGAGCATGGAACCTATTGACATGGAGGCAGAGCTAGGTAATTTAGCTCACAGAGGGAGATTGACTAAATTGTGGGGAGAGTTGACTTCTGGAGGGCCAAGTCTTGGGTTTTTTTCCCCTCTTTTGAACCGTGCACATTAGCACTCTGGCTCCGTGCCCAAGAACTAAGAAATAAAAGGCTGAAAAGAGAGCCCAATGTTCTTTGCATGGGCATAAGTTCCTCCCTCCTTTAACATAGGCCCGGGAGCTCCACTGAGGATTAAAGGGTAAAAATCCAGCAAAATAAAAATATTTCTGAAAAGGTTTCAAGGCAGCATTTAAAGGATTTAGTAGGAGTCAAGAAAATAGGAGGCCTTTTTGGTCTTGGCGGCCCTCCTCCCCAGACTTCAATCTTGCTGCTTTCACATATGGTAAAATCAGGGGAGAATTTTCTTTCCAATCGTAACATCCTCTGGTTAAATCATACGCTTGTATTACTGAGGCACTTCTGTCCAAACATGTTTTCTTAATGAGGCATTATATGTCTATGAAATCAAGCTGCTTTTCCTTAAAAATGAATATTTTACTTTAAAAAAATTGAAGTTCATACTCAGCAAACCCTAATATTTTGTTGACAGTCTCATTATGTTATTTAGAAAATATCTTAGTCTGATTCTTTCAAATATGGTCAGTCTCCAACTTAGAAAAGTCTATGTTCCAAAAGCTCATTTTTAAATTTGCTGTTTGGAACTCAGGACACATTTTGAGCAAAGCAAAAGTGTAAGTGAGAGTGAGAGCCCCAGGCCAGTCTACAAAAGTTAAAGAACCCAGAATGCAGTTGAATTACCTTTATTTACCTTGAGCAGATTTTGAATGTGTGTGTATTATTTCTTCCAGTAACCATAACCTCCTGAAAGTCAATATTGCCTTCATTTTTGTCTCTGTACACCCATTGCCTATCATAGTGTCTGCTTCTTGATTGATTAACTGTTTTTACCTGGGAAAAAACCCAAACAAATAAAATAACCTAGAATGCGGATTTTATTTGATTTTATTGGCATCCTGCATCTCTAGGGAAATCTGGTGAAGCCTATGGACTCCTCAGAATAATGTTTTAAAATGCATATAGGATTTTTGTCTTCTATATACTTGAAAGAGTTCATGGATCCAGGTTAAGAATCCCTGGCCTATGGGCAGCTGGGTGGTGCAGTGGATAAAGTACCTGCCTTGGATTCAGGAGAACCTGAGTTCAAATCCAGCCTCAAACAGTGAACACTTAGTAGCTATATGACCCTGGGCAAGTCACATAACCCTCATTGCCACACCAAAAAAAAAAAAAAAAAAAAAAGAATCCCTGGCCTAGAGTGATGCTTTAGGATTTTGGAGTTGAAAGGGCTTCAGAAATCATCTCATCCAAGCCCCTCATTTTATAGAGGAGGAAACAGGCACCAAAGAGTTCAATGAAATGATAGCTTACAAGTATATATTGTTTTAAGATTTAAGAAATGGTTTGCTGAAACATCATCATCATCTATCATCATCCTTATTCTACAGAGTCCTGCCCAAATTCACAGTTAGTAACCCCTGGCATCCTGACAACAAATACAGTATTCAGTCCACTGCCCCACTTTACCAAGACTAGTAGTTAAACACATTTATTCATTTATTCAAAAACTATTTTGTGACTGTGATTTCAATAGCACTGGTAAAGAAAACAAATAAGCAAAAAAAACTGAGGAAGAAAGAGTATTTGAGGATGAGATTTTCATCAGGAGAGAACCAAGAGGTAAGAATTTTTGTGAAGGAGATTCTGAAGGGGATTTTTTCATAGTACTCAAGGCTTTAGAATTTGACAGTATTTTACCTAATTTTGCTTTTAAAATCAGACAACTTTCTTTTTCCTTTGCACAGCTCTATTACTAGCATTCTTTTTACACTTATAAGTTATGATTGGGCCTTTTTAAAATTTAATAAATGGAATATTTAGAGGGTAATGGGAGAACAGTTTTCCTGAGGTAGATGTGTGAGAGTTGGAAGAGAAAAGGGGATCAGAGAGAGTTTATGGGCCTATGAGAAAGAGACTAAAGTAGAATCTGTGAATAAGAACTCACATTTGGATAGTGTTTGAAAGTTTGCAAAGCACTTGATTTCTGTTATCTCATTTGATCCCCACCCTGGGCCTAAAACTTGGGTACTACATCATTTTGAGCTCATCCAAATCATAGCAGTATTCCAGAGAACTTTGTTAGGAAGAGCTGTGTTTAAATCCTGCCTCAGAAATATACTCGTTATAGTTCTCAGTGAATCCCTAAAATTCTCTTGCCTCAGTTACTTCATCTATAAAAATTGGTAATTGGGTTCAATAACCTCTAAGTCTAGCTTCCTACTTAACCACCTGGGAGCCTTTTCTAAAGTTACTGCATAAGCAGAAAGGACCCACATGGACAAAAATATTTGTAGCAGCTCTTTTTGTGGTGGCAAAGAATTGGAAATTAAGGGGATGCCCATCTATTGAGAGAATGGCTGAATAAGTTGTGTTAAATGATTGTGATGGAATACTATTGTGCTATAAGAAATGATGAGCAGGCAGATTTCAGAAAAGTCTGGAAAGACTTACATGAACTGATGCTGAGTGAAATGAGCAGAACCAGGAAAACATTGTACACATTAACATTATGTGACTATCAGGTGTGAAAGACTTAGCTCTTCTCAGCAATACAATGATCCAAGGCAATTCCACAAGACTCATGTTAGAAAATGCTCTCCACATCCAGAAAAAGAACTATGGAGGCTGAATGTAGATCAAAATATACTACATTCACTTTATTTGTTATTGTTATTTTTTCTTTTCTTGTGTTTTTTCCCCTTTTGGTCTGACTCTTCTTTTACAACATGACTAATATGGAAATATGTATAACATATATATATATGAACATATATCTGAATATCTGATTGCTTGCCATCTTGGGGATGAAGGGGGACAGGGAGGAAGGGAGAAAAATTCGAAACTCATAATCTTACAAAAATAGCTGTTGAAAACAATCTTTACATGTAATTGTAAAATAAAATAAAATACTACCAAGAAAAAAAATAAAGTTACTGTAACAATCTTCACAGGCAATTTCTCTGGAGAATTCTAGGTTTATGTAGAACAGTGGTATCAAACTCAAATAGAAACAGATTCTTGTTGGCTGTATAGTGACTTAGAAACCCACAAATTAATATTATTGGTTATATTCTATTTTTATTTATCTTGTTAAAAATTTCCCAATTGCACTTTAATCTGATTAATGCAGAACTGGGAGAACAGATGGAAGGTGAGTTTGGCATGACTGACTATGGACAAACGGGAGATGACACATTGGCTCCTATAAGCCAAAGTCAACTATGCTATATTGACTTCACCAGGCAAAGATAGTAGGGGGATGGCAAGGACTTTGACATGCTTGTGGAACAGTAGTAAATCCATGGGCCTGCTTTTACAGAGAAATAAAGGCAGGAAAAAATGAGTTGTCCAAGGTCCTGGAGGAAGTTATCTCATGGCAGTTCTTCAGGACATTCTAGTAGCTATGTTCATACTCTGTCTACTTTGGTGATAGGACCTGACATTTTATTGGTATGGAGAACTCCTGAGCAAGGAAACTTCCTCTAACAATGCAGGTTGGGGCCTTCTCTACAACGTACATTCTTAGAGAGTTGACTAGGATACTGAGAGATGCCTGCCTATGGTCACACAACCAGTGTGTGTCAGAGATGAGACTTGAACCCAGATATCCTTGGATGGTTTCCTTGAGGCTAGCTCTCAAGCATTCCAATGCTATCTCTTCTGTATGCTTTATTCAATATTGAAAGAGAGTTACAATCAAAATACATCAGTTCTGATCTGCATGGTAAGGAAGGTCTAAGTATTGCTTTAAAAAAAAAGGTTTAAAAAAAAACACACTGGCTGACATTGCCATTTGCATAGGGTCAGAGTATGCAGTGTGCAGACAGGTTGGTGCCTTGGTGGTTTTTTTTTTTTAAATAGCTCTATAAAAGAATAGGCTTTAAAAAGTCCCACAAGAATAATTATTATTATTCTCACTAAAACCCAAATGTATATTTTTCAGTTCTTTTTATTTACAATATAAAGTGTTTTTCCCAGTAAATCAACAAATATGAGTATTCATGTCACCAAGTGCTGATGATTAAAAATAATTACTTTAATGGTAGCTGGCCCAGTGCCAAACATGATTAGGTTTTGCATTTCAAGCATGATAGTAGATAATTTACATCTCCTTTCACACCAATACCCAACCACTCTTAATGGATTCTATTTTAGATTTTATGAATTAATAGAAATTTAGTGCCCACTTCACTATGTAATAGCCAACCATTTGCTTAAAGATTTCATGGAATTATCTAGAAAAAGAGGCCAGAGTGGCCCCATGCCACATAATTCAATGAATTTCCTACCTCAAAGAGCTTAGCTGCCTAGTTTCCACAGGTAGTGAGTGAGAGTCTGAGATTGCAAGAATCAACAGCCAAAGATTCTAATTTTGTTCACCATACAGAGGCCTCCTAAGTGCTAAACTGGAGGCAGTCATTTCCTTGTTAACCTTTGAAACATATCTGATTGTACGGGAAAAAAATACAAACCAAAACAATGCCACAAAAGGAATGCTCCCATGGTCTCCAAAGCCCCTCTTCTCTATCATAAAATTACCATATACCTACAGTAAAACTGGAGTCCATGTGACTGTTGATAAGGCTAGAGAAAAGGTGAAAGATATTTTCTAGTATTTGAAATCTTGAGGTACAATCACATTAAGTAAATGAAGGAATTAGATTTAGCCATTTTCCTGGGCCCCTAAGGGCTCCCTTGAATATGGTACTAGGTTGTAGGGTAGATAAAGAAAGCACAAGAGCTAAAAGAGTTAAAAGTCACTCCGTGTATTTGGGGGGGGGGGGCAATGAGGGTTAAGTGACTTGCCCAGGGTCACACAGCTAGTAAGTGTCAAGTGTCTGAGGTCAGATTTGAACTCAGGTCCTCCTGAATCCAGGCCTAGTGAATCCAGGGCCAGTGCTTTATCCACTGCACCACCTAGCTGTCCCCAATCCCCTAGGGCAACTTTAAAAAATAGTGCTTGTATTGCTCTATGCCAGTGGCTGTCTGAGGAGGAGAATAGTGATGATGGTAATTATGGGGTGTTTTTAAAAATTATTATGATAAACTGTACTTTCTAAAATTATTGCTACTTATATATTAATGACTATTGGACCTGTTTTGGCAGTAAGCATTTATTATTAATTAATATTATATATTAGTAAAGAATTGACCATGTGGCAGCAGAAGCAGGAGAAAAGCAGCAGAAGACCCATGCTGTCTCTGAGAGAGACAACACATGGTCTCAAGGCCTACATATCTACATACCTACCAACTAAGCCAGAAAGTGTGCAGAAAGGGCAAGAAGAGAGCAAAAGAGACTGCCCTGTGTAGCTAGGAGTTTTATCCTCCTTAGAGGCAGGTCACCAAACATTGATCTAAATTAATTGGTTATAGCCTCATTCAGTTCTATTGATTGACATGACTTGAGGGTGGTCTAGAGAGGACAAATTCCTGCATCTAGGTGTGTTTCTTGCCCTAGCTAAACAAAAGAATCAATCTGCATTTCCTTTGTTTCCCTGGGCTCATCCCAGGAACTGAACTAAACTTTCTGGGGTGAGGGGAACTAGACTAATGTCTGGGTTTCTCTTAGAAATCCATTATTAATCATTAATTTTCTCACAATGGTGATGGTGATGGTGATGGTGTTGGTTATGATGATGAAGAAGGTCTGTGCCTGCATTGTGTGTCCCAAATGGGGCAGATGGGTAGAGAGCAGTGGATAGAGCACTGGGAGGACCAGAATTCAAATTTCACCTCAGACACTAGCTGTATGACTCTGGGCAAGTTACTTAACTCCAATTGCTTTAAACATGGGGGTCATCTCCTTTCCTGATGTATATATCTTACTATTGGACCCAGATGGCTCTGGAGGAGAGAGTAAGGTTAGTAACCTTGAATAGCCCTCCCTCACTTTAATCCAACTCACTGCAAGTTGTGAAATCACCCCAATGTCATAGTCTTCTTTGAGAATGAAGAACAATCAACAACAATGTGTGTGCCAATCATTTTGCATGTTGGGTAAATTAATTTTTATTTATTTCTTTATTTAGTGCCTTTAACCCCTACCATGAAAGTAAAAGGCTGTTTGTAGGCAGAAGGATTCAGGATACCATTTTTGCAGGACGGACTTAACTGTGATGCAACATATGGTATCTAGCACACTTTTTACAGTACTGTTAAAAAAAAAAAAAGAAGTTGTACCATTTATTTGGGTAAGGAAAGGAATATGTGTCTAGTCTGCTTAGCTCATGGCACTGGGAATTGAGCTGTCTCATTAAGGTGCAGAAAAGCTGCTTGTATCTCCTCCAAAGACCAATAGAGAAGCAGACTCCTTTCCTCATTTTTTCTTGCTTCTTTGTTCCCATGGTTCAGTGGAAAGACCACTGACTTTAGATTGGATGGACCTGGGTTCAAATTTTGCCTCCATCACTTACTACCTTAGTGATCTTGGACAATTCACTGAATCCTGAGCTTCAGTTCTTTCACCTGCAGAATGAGGGGGTTGGACTAGACAGCTTCTGTGGTCCCTTTCAGAGCTAAATCTCTAATCTTATGAAAAGAAATATATACTGGGGGCAGCTAGGTGGTGCAGTGGATAAAGCACCGGCCCTGGAGTCAGGAGGACCTGAGTTCAAATCCAGTCTCAGACGCTTGACACTTACTAGCTGTGTGACCCTGGGCAAGTTACTTAACCCCCATTGCCCCGCGGGGGAAAAAAAAAAAAAGAAAAAAAAAGGAAAAGAAAAAAACAAAAGAAAAAGAAAAAAAGAAAAAGAAAAAGAAAAGAAAAGAAATATATACTGATCTGGAGAGACATGGATATTGACAACCAGCTCATCTCCAATCTGTGTTCTGATCCCAGTACATTTGATTATTTGGAGCAGTTGGAGGAGGAGACAATGACTTCTACCCAGCTGAGTGAGGCTCTTCTGATAGAAATGTAAATTCCCTGAATCCGAGAACTTTTTGATTTTTGCCTTTGTATTCCCAGTGCTTAGCTATAGTGTTTTGAACATAGTAGATATTATTAAATGTTGGCTGAATTGAATTCCTCGGAATTAGGACACTAAAAGGAGTCAGGAATTGGTACCATCCTATATTTCATCACTGTGCAGGGCAGGGCTAGATATCAATACTCACCTACTGCTGCCTCCTCTTTTCCACTCTCCACCCCTTCCTACCACCTCTTTAACCCTCTGGAAAAAGTAAGAGGGAAAAAAAACCCAATCCATTACCACATATTTTAATGGAAAGAGTTACAATGCTAGATTTGGAGTGGGAGGATCTGTGTCTGAATCTCAGTGCTGCCACTTACTACTTCTGTAAACTTTGGTCCAACTCTCATTGTAATATTTATTTTCTCTCATTACTTGTTTGTTTTTGTTTTTTTGTTTTTTGTTTTTAGTGAGGCAATTGGGGTTAAGTGACTTGCCCAGGGTCACAAGTTTACAGAAGTAGCAAGTTTACTCCTCTGGGCCTTACTTTCCTTAGCTGAAAAATGAGGAATCTAGACTAGATGAACTCCAATGTACCTTCTGATATATGTCTGTGGTTTGTAGCATGATACAATGGTGTCAACCAGATGGACAAAGCCTCAAACCTATGGATGGCCAGAGCTGAACAGAATAGGCTAGAGACAGGAGAGTTAGTAATCAAATAGAAGTTTAATTGCAAAGTGAGGGGAAATAGCTTGCAAACAAGGGGTATTATAGACACATATGCTGGTGCCCTACCCCTAGTGGGGGGACCAAGACCATGTGGTGAGATCTCAATACTTATATCAATGTCTACACAGTGAGCTATAGCACTGACAATAAGAGGTAACAGCCACAATATGACAAGTTTGATTCATAATAGGTCCTCATGACCAGAACATGGATACAGCAGGGACTTATCTGAACTAGTCAAAACAGTACAATAATTATATGATTTTGCCAGAGGGTGAGATCATCCAGAGGGTGAATGCAAAGGACTGTTGTTCTGCCAACCTCAGGGAGGTTTGCTTACTGGACCTTAGCTCTGGAAAACAAGGTATCTACTAATATTTTGACATTTCTCCCTTTTGGCCAAAGGGAGGGGCTCTGAAAGAACCCCTACACTTTTGGCCAATAAAGGAGAAGCAGATATAAGCTGAGATGCCACAAGAGGCCATTTGAGACAGGATGAAATGTTGCCCAGGAGGTTGGTTCCTTGAGGGGACCTACTGGCGAAGTGTGTCCCAGGTATCTTGGCAAATTCCCATAGGGCAAAGAGAGGAATAGGGCTTGTTTAGCCATTGTTTGCTTGCAAGCAGAAAAGCTTGTGTGTGGGGGGGGTGTCCAAGAATGGAGAGGGAAAAAATACCAACATACGCTTAAATCAGGGCTTTGGTGGTTGAATAGATAATAAAAGGGAGGAGGAAAACAAACTCAGCCCTCATTTGGAATCTTGGGACAGTTCTCTCCAATGGATGTTGGCTGCTTCTGGGTCCATACTAGACAAACCTTGGGGTTCCCAGAGGGTTCTTCCATTCACTCAGGAGCAGGGGCTTTCTTCAGATGATTCAGGAGTCTATACCCACAAGTTTGGCAGCTATAGGAGTAGTTAGCACTATCTGGTAGGAGCCCTTAGAAACAATGATTGATTGTACATAGAGATAGTCCAGTTTCTTAGCCATGCAGGTCTGGTTTCAAACAATGCAATGAGGTTTTTCATAAATTCATAATCATAATTACATTGTCAGGTCACATTGCTGTCTTGTTACACATCAAACTACTTAGAGGGCTCACAATGGACTAGTCTGGAGAAGGGAAAGTTACATGTCATATGAGAGAAATTGTTATTAATAATCAATAGTTTGGGAAGATACAGAGTTCTCCCCATTTTTCCTAAGTCCTCATTTCAAGGCTCAGTACAACAGGACTGATGAGAGCAAATAGAATTAACATTCTCCTCAATCTAGGTTTTGCTACCCCACCCAAATATAGAAGGAATTTAATCTAAGGTGAAACTCTCTGGCTTGTTGTGTTCTATTTAGGATTGGGTGGGGGATATAAATTCTTTGATTAGATTGCCCAACACTGGGCAATTTAGAAAGAAATTACATAACCAGGTCCAACTCTCATTGTAATATTCATTTTCTCCCATTACTTGTTTGTTTTTGTATTTCGTTTTTTGTTTTTTTGTTTTTAGTGAGGCAATTGGGGTTAAGTGACTTGCCCAGGGTCACACAGCTAGTAAGTGTTAAGTGTCTGAGGCCAGATTTGAACTCAGGTACTCCTGACTCCAGGGCCAGTGCTCTATCCAATGCGCCACCTAGCTGCCCTTCTCTCATTACCTGTTAACTGATCAGAGTTGATCACCCACTATGCTTGGGCTTTGGCATTCAAGAGAGTCACTGATGCCATTATTAATAAAATGCTAGCATTATTATTATATTTATTAATTACCCAGAAATTACGGCTCTTGAACTTTTTAAACATCATACATAGAATGTCTGAGGTGGAAGGGACCATGAAGACCATCCAGTCCAGCCCATATCTTAAAAAGAAGCCCCTTTAAAACATACTGACAAGTTGTTATCTGGTCTTTGGTTAAATGATTCAAGTAATAGGGAATCTTCTATCTCTCTAAGTAGTCCCTTACCCTTTTGGACAGTGTAAATGCCAAGGAGTTCTACCTTTTTCACTCTGAAATCTAACTCTCTGCAACTTCCAAGCAATGTTCCTATTTCTCATCCTGTGTCCAAGTAGAAAAAAAAAAGTCTAATCCTTCTTCCATATTCACTTATTTAAGGATGTCTCTCATGCCCCACCCATCACACCATAGATTTAAAATGGGAAGGGACCTCCCCAGGTTTCTCCTTGGTTCCTCCTTCAAATTAATATCTCCAGTTCTTTCAATGAACTCTCACCTGGTATGGTTTCTAGTCTTCTCACCATCCCGGATGTCCTTTTGTGCAAATATTTACTTATCAGTATTCTTCCTTTAGGAAATTCATAGTCTGGAACTGAATATAATCTAAATATAACTTCAGATGTCATCCAACCAAAGCAGAATCTAACAGGTCTATATGGTTGTAATATCTCTGAAAGGTCGAGAGGTCTAAATGACTACTCCTTGTCAATTATCCTAGAAAATCCTCTCATATGGGACTGCAAAAATATGCACCTCCATAAAGATACTCCAGTTCATTGTACTGAAAGACAGGCAGAGAATTGGCCTCCAGGTCATGATGGCCTAGGCTCTGGTCTTGGCTCTGACTCAACCTGGCTGTGTTAATTTGATTAAGGAGTTAAGTTCTTAGAGATTCCAGGCTACTCTTTAAGACTAAATCAGCATTTGGAACTAGGACCAAAGGGCTGTAAAACCTGCATACTCTTGTTTTTTTTTTGTTTTTTGTTTGTTTTGTTTGTTGTTGTTTTTGATGAGGCAATTGGGGTTAAGTGACTTGCCCAGGGTCACACAGTTAGTAAGTGTCTGAGGTCAGATTTGAACTCAGGTCCTTCTGATTCCAGAGCCAATTCTCTATCCACTGAGCAACCTAGCTGCTCCAAACCTGCATACTCTTTAAACCTAGTAATACCACTACTAGGTCATCTCCAAAAAGAGATAAAAAACAAAAAGGAAAAGGATCTATATGTACAAAAAATACTTATTGCAACTCTTTTCTGGTACCAATGAATCTGAAATTGAGGGGATGCCCATTGATTGGGTAATGGTTGAAAAAATTGTGATATGTGATTATGATGGAATACTTTTGTGCCATAAGAAATAATGAGCAGGATGCCCTCAGAAAAACCTGGAAAGACTTACATGAGCTGATGCAAAGTGCAATGTACTGTGTACAAAGTAACAGCAATATTGTAAGATGATCAGCTGTGAATGACTTGGCTATTCTCAACAATACAATGATCTAAGACAACTCTAAAGGACTTATGATGAAAAATGCTATCCATCACCAGAGAAAGAATGTTATCAGAATATAGATTGAAATATATTTTTTTAATTTATTTTTCTTGATTTTTGGCTGTTTACTTTCACAACCTAATATAGAAATGTTTACATGACTATATGTGTACACCTATTTTTTTAAAAAAAGACTAAATCAGAGTAAGCGCTGATCTGACTTGTTAAGGAGAATTTCTTCAGGAGGAATTCCCTGTACTGAAGAAAAAAAGAAAGAAAGATGACAGGAAGCCAGCTTGGACTGAGAAGCAACCAGAGGCATTTACTGATGGGATGCCCTGGATGCACACAGTTCCTGACTCTGTGGAAGCTCTATTCTTGACTTACCTCTCTCCAATGAAGATTTTGTCCAGCTGGTTCTCCCATCACCAACTAAGTTAACTACCATCAGTGGCCTAGAGTTGGGTGAATCTCCACTCCCAAGACTGCTTGGTAGATGTGGGGAGATGGAGTCCTCACATGTACCAGTAGGGTTGTAATGAAAAGTTTCTGAAGTCTAATGCTAGAAGGCCACTTGGGTTTTTGTTTGTTTGTTTCCATAGAAATAATGGTGGTTTAATTCTTTGGTACAGTAGTACACTGTGGGTTAAATACTTGTGTGGGCTGTCCTAAGTAGCTGATCACCATGCACTGTATTGTTTCTATGGGAAAATATGAATGGGCTGTGTTCTAGTTCATTTGCAGTTTAGTTGTTTGGAACTTGGAGGATATGTTAGAGACTTTGTGTTCTGATAAAATTGAATGCTAAATTGTACCATATATGCAATTAGAGAATAGGTCAGTATATAATAAGGTGCTAATTGTATGTTACTGGTAAAAAGTACAAAAGGAATTAGAGAAGATGAATGCTGTCCTTTCTATAATGCGATATGATATTGTAGAACACTGGGTTTAAAATCAGAACTAGGGCTCAAATCCTAGCTTGGAAACTGACTCTCTACATAGCCTTGGTCAAATCATATGACTCCCTCCCTCTTCCGCCCCCCCCCCCACACCCCCAGGCCTCACCTTATTCATCTGTAAAAGAAAAGGGTTGGGCTAGATGGCTTCTAAAACCTCCTATCTCCAAATCTATGATTCTAGAGGAATTGAATTAATTAAACTACTATGAAACACTATGAAACTACCTGTGCTTTGAAACCAGGAAGGGAGTGTCCAGGAGGGGACATGAATTTTTGCCAACCCATTCATGCTCTTTCTTCCTCCCCTTCCTTTCATTAAAGGAATGAGTTTCTGAGGTCTAAAACTGAAATCTAATCCAATTCCTTCATTTTACAGAGACCAGGGAGATCAGTGTTCATTCAGTGTCACACAGCCAGTAGGATTTGAGCCAAGGGTCCTTTGACTCCACATCCGGCACTCTATCCATTCTCTCACACTGCCTCTCTTTAACTGACACCACGTTCCTGGTCTCCATGCCATCTGTGACTAAGTAATGGATCAAAGCTCACTGGGTCACATGAACTTTGGAGCACTTCCCCATTCACTCCCCTCCTACTGGGCGATGATCTCCGGTGGGTGACTAGCCATTGACTCAAAGACTCAATAGTTTTGAGACAAGGAGTTGCCTTTAAGACCTAATACTAAGAAGAAAAATAAAAAAGAGACCTAACACTTGTACATGCATATATATTATCACTAAATCTTGACAATATTACCAGAGTAAAGAATGTCTAAACATTTTTTTTTGTTGTTCCATACATTCCACTCACTTCCTCATTCACCCACCCTTTTCTTGTAGGACATTGTTTTGCCTTTCATGGGCACCCTAGCTCTACATCTAACCTACTTTCACTTAAATAAAAATGATGATGAAAGTAATAATGGTGGGGATAGATCACACATTTGAATTCATCCTGGAGTCAGCATTCCCTAAGGATGATCCTGCTTATGTCTACAGGTTAGCTGGCACTGCTTCTCTCTTCCACTGGGTTGATAGTGAACATGTAAGAAGTTCCAGGGCATCTGTCACAGGCACATGTGACAGAAATGAGAAAGGAGTCAGAAGGGTTTGTCAAGGATGCAGCTGTCAGAGGCCTTGTGACACAGTCACTCCTTTGGTATGTACTGTGACTTAAGACCTCTAGCAGACTTCACCACAGTCTACTGTATAAAACCTATCCCAAGGGAGAACACACACACATACACTCACTCACACACACACACACACACACACACACACACACACACACACATGCACACTCCAAAAGCATTAAAAGCAAAAATTGGTAAAATAATCCATCAATCCATTCAGGTAATTATACTCCAGAGGGACTCTGCTTTGCCAAAAAGAGGTCTATCCTGATTCCCTAGCTTTCATTCTGGCAAACACAATTCTATACTAAAGTACCTTTTTAGAAACACCAGCCCCAGAGTGTGGCCTATCCCGTGCTTTTTGTAAGCTGACTATAGGCAGCCTCAAAAGAAGGGAGAAGCTGGTACTGTTGTCAAGGTTATTGACAACAGCTGCTGCTTTTTTGTCCCATAGATCAATTGTCCTCCTTCCTAATTTTAGTAACAGAGGTAGGTCTCAAGTTTCCTTCCTCTTGAGCTTCTTTTTCCCCTCTCTTTCCTTCCACAATCAAACTGCAGATTCACTGTGGAGATATTTTTTTTTTCACTCTCTACCCACCATTTCCTCTCCCCCATCCCATTGTGTCCAGAAGACTCTCAAAGTTGGTGGCCCTGTGCTGATCCTAAAGACAGCCTAATGATCATTGAAGAGAAAAAAAAAAAAGACAAGCCCAAATTACTTTTAAAGCTGGACCACTCTTAATATATTGTGGCAGATTAAAGCAGAGTCCAGAGAGAACTGGAACCTATTACCAAAGACCATGACTTATATAGGTCAATGTAAATAAGATCCTAGGGATAAAAGGTTAACTTTTATTGTGGGTGAGATATCCAATTTAAATGGATGATTCAACAAGCCCTATAGTCATTCAAGTTGGGTTGTTTTATTTTTGATTGAATAAAGGCCAGTAGGAAGTGGTGGTGAGTAAATGTTGCCCATAGTTACTGGTAGTTAGTTGAACCTAGCAAGTTTCTAGAACTGAGTAAGAAGGTTGCAAGAGATGTCTGCTGCTGTGACTGATATTTCATGGGTTTTGTTTTGCAGGTCCAGCACATAGAAAATGCTTTATTTCCTCCTAGGTATTTTGCCTGAAATTGGGATATGTTGCCATCAAATGGGTGGTGATGACCTGCTTATAGGCCAGATTTCTTGTAGGTATAGCAGAGATAATTTGGTCTGCTTAGTCTCTCACTCAGTTATCATCTCCCTCTCCCTCTCTCCCTCTATCCCTCTCTTTTTTTTCTCTCTCTCCCTCCCTCTCCCTTTCCTCTTCCTCCTCTCTCTCTCTGCATGCATATATACATATATATATGTATATATATATGTGTATGTATATATGTGTGTGTATGTGTTTATATACATATGTATATGTGTATATATAACATCAATAAAATTACTAAGCATAGCAATTAATATCACAGTCACAGAGTGTTAAAGCTTGGAGACCTAAAAGCCTGTTTGTGTCATACCATACAACTAAGAATTTTCATCTTCTCCTTTCAAATGTAAATTTCTGGGCAGCTAGGTGGTGTAGTAGATAAAGCACCGGCCCTGGATTCAGGAGAACCTGAGTTCAAATCTGGCCTCAGACACTTGATACTTACTAATTGTGTGACCCTGGGCAAGTTGCTTAACCCTAATTGTCAGGCAAAAAAAAAAATAATAAAATAAAATAAAATAAATAAATAAAATGTAAATTTCTTGTGGGGAGAGTCTGTCTTTGCTTTTGTATTTGTATCCAAAGGTTTTAGTTAAGTGCTGGGTGCATTGTAAGTGCACCTGCTTCAGCCACTTTCATGGCTGTTGGAATAAACTGTTCTCATCTGTCCTCTCTGCCAGGGGAAGTCTTCACATGCTTGGGGTAGACATCTATATAACTCACCAATGGGTTTGAGGCCTATCAATTACTTTCAACCTGTTTTAGCCCATCTGCTGGTTTTACTGGGGTGTAGCCATTGCACATGATATAGTTTCTTGGAACCACAGGTGAGATTTAGGTGAAAGGTGGATATCAAAAGTGGATGAGAGGGGCAGCTAGGTGGCGCAGTGGATAGAGCACCGGCCCTGGAGTCAGGAGTACCTGAGTTCAAATCCGGCCTCAGATACTTAACACTTACTAACTGTGTGACCCTGGGCAAGTCACTTAACCCCAATTGCCTCACTAAAAAAAAAAAAAAAGTGGATGAGCAGCCCTGAAAAGGGTCCAGCAAGCCCTCACACCAGAGATTCTAGTCTGGTAATGTTCAGGGAGGAAAGAGGAAGACCCTCCTGCCCATTTCTTCTTTTTCTCTTTCTTTCTTTTTTTGGTGAGGCAATTGGGGTTAAGTGACTTGCCCAGGGTCACACAGCCAGTAAGTATCAAATGTCTGAGGCCAGATTTGAACTCAGGTCCTCCTGAATCCAGGGCCAGTGCTCTATCCACTGTGCCACCTAGCTGCCCCCCATTTCCTTTTGACGTACTGGCTGCAACCATCATGGTATAATGGATAAAGCACTGGATTGAGAATGAGGGCCTGAGTTCAAATCCTCACTGTTGATTATATCCTGAGTAATCTAGGGTAAATCATTTTACCTTTTTGGGTCCCAATGATATCTGTAATATGTAGAAATTGGATTAGATAACCTCTAAGGAACCCTACAACTATAATTTTATGTTCTATGCCCCAGTGATCCTGTGGGGACAAGGGTAGGCAGATGGATCTGGTTCTTAGGCTTTAGTTGGAAGGAAGTGACACTTCCTTTTGCTACATTAAGGATGGTGTGGCTTCCTAAATGTGCATGTCTGTTTAAAAAAAAAAACTGATCTCAAAAACGATCATGTCTGTCAGTTCTTTTAACTTGCCCAGGGCCCTATCTTTGTCCAATTCTCCATCTGACTATCACTGTGATATGGGGGAAACAAGACTTCATTGAGAGTTAGATGATCAAAATTTGCTTCCCTAATAGGTTTCTTAGCTGTGTGTCCATGGGAAAGTCATTCATCTCTCCAAGTCTGTTTCCTCATGTTTAAAATTGAAGGGGCTACAGTAGCTGATCTCTGAAGTTCCTCCTCTTTCTAAATATTAGACCCATGATCTCCACTTTGCTGCTCCCCCCACTTTAGCATGAATAAGAGAGGAAAGTTATAAAGTTATGTGATGTCCATGTTCTGTGAGAAAACTTAAGAATGTCCTTTTGTTGTTTTTCCCCAAACATTATTTACCTGAATTACTCTCAATGGTAGCTCTTTGCCTTTAGCTTGTATTTATGGATTGATTTCTTAATGGAAATTTACTAAATTCTTAGCAACTATTGCTTTTAGAACCTTCTTTAAATCCATTTCTGTCTTCAAGAAAACGATGTTTCAATTGAGGATATATATTTTTTAAAGTGTTAATACAAATTTAAATAGTACACAACCAGGGTTTTAAGCACAGATATAAAGTATTTTTTTTTCTTCATCCATTAACCGGGTAGAGGAGAATTAGGCAGAGGAACAGGAAGAAGAAAAGGAAGAATACTAGAGAAAAGCAGGAACTAAGTAGAAGGGCGTCTTGGAAAAAGGTTGAGAAGAATATGTGCAGTAGAAAAAGTATTAGATTAAGAGTCTGAAGAACTGAGCTCCACCTTTGCTATTCTACTAAGTAGAGAGTTGCAAGGGGGCAGAGCCATGACAGTGGAGGAGAGGCTGTGATTCCCACAAGCTCCAGATAACCCATCCACTCACTCCCCAAAACAACAATAACAACAAAAACAGAGCAGCCTAATGCACTTAAGAACAGAGTGAGACTATTTTCCAGCCAAAGATGGCAATTGGGATCACCTGCTGAAGAACTCAGAGTGTAGTCCAGACCCAGCCCGGAACAGACAGTGCTACCAGTGCCTCAGAGTCTTCAGCACCAGTGGCTTCTTCTGAGGCTCGGCTTGAGGACCAGTGATGGGGTTTGGTGGTTAGCTGAGGTGAAGTGGCTGCAATCTCTGCTGGAGTTGGGGCTAAGCGTCCCAGTTCTGAACCAGTGGGCTGAATGGAGTGGTGGCGGGCCAGTCAGGGAGGAGAACAAGCACGCCAAGCTTCCAACCATAGAGAGCTGCAAATGTTATCTTTATAAGCTGCTCTTTCAAGGAATTCCTGCATCATACAGTTGCAGATGTGGTCATCCAGTCTAACCCCTACCCAAAATTGTCTCCCATCACACATATGAAACAAGCTTCTTGGAGACTTCCAAAAAGGGGGAACCTACCACCTCTGCAGGCAGGCCATTATTGGAGAGCTCATTGTTTGGAAGCTTTTCTAGGCATCAAACCTAAAAATGGCCTTTTTGCAACATTCACCCATTGTTCCTGGTTCTACTGTCTGGGACCAAAAAGAAAGTCTAACCCTACTGCCACATGACAATCCTTCAGGTATTTGAAGACAGTGATGGTGTTCCTCTTCAAAAGATCCTCAAATGACATATCTTCAAGGCCCTTCACCATCCTGATCACCCCCTCTGGATATTCCCCACCTTATCAGCATCATTTATAAATATGGGTCCCCAGAGCTAAAGACAGTATTCCATATAAGGGCTAACAAGGACAGAATTCGATGGGATCACCACCTCCCTCTTTCTGGAAGCTGTGCTTTTCTTACTACAACCCAATGTTGTATTTGCTTTTTTTTTTTTTTTAGGCAATTGGGGTTAAGTGACTTGCCCAGGGTCACACAGCTAGTAAGTGTTAAGTGTCTGAGGCCAGATTTGAACTCAGGTCCTCCTGACTCCAGGGCCAGTTCTCTATCCACTGTGCCACCTAGCTGCCCCCATGTTTGCTTTTTTAGTTTAGTTTTTTAGTTTTGTTTTGTTTTTGCAGGGCAATGAGGGTTAAGTGACTTGCCCAGAGTCACACAGCTAGTTAAGTGTCAAGTGTCTGAGGCTGGATTCCATGTTTGCTTTTTTGATTGCTGTATCACACTGTTGGAAGGATATTGAGCTTGAAGCCCACTAACTTGTCCACCCCCATCCCCAAACTTCTTCAGAAAACTACTTTCCCCACCTTATACCTATCAAATTGAATTTTTCTTAAACTTAAGTGCTTACACTTCACATCCATCCTTACTCCATTTCTTATCATTAAAGCTTGTCCAATACTCTGGGCTACATAACTGGAGAATGTACTACCTCCTCAACTTCGCTTCCTAACTTCTCTGGCTTCCTTCAAGTCTCAGCTAAAGTCCCAAGGCAAGAAGCCTTTCCCAGTTCTCTTTAATAAGGTTAATCCTTTCCTTCTGAGATTATCTCCAATTTGTCCTTTATACATCTTGTATGTACATAATTGTTTGCATGTTGTCTCCACTATTAGACTATGAGCTCCTTAAAGGTAGGGACTATTATTGCCCTTTTTTTGTATCCCCAGTGCTTAGCCCCATCGTAGACTTTTAGTAAAGGTTTATTGACTTAAGATCATATTTGAATTCTTATTCTGTCATCCAGCCTGTTAGCTATAGTTCTCAGTTTTGTGTCACCTACCAATCTGATGACCATGCCATCTATATTTTTATCCAAGTAATGGATAAAAAGGTTAAAAAGAACCAGGCCGAGCACAAATACCTGTGATATTCCAGTGGAGATCTGCTTCCATAGTTATATGGACTCACTTTTAAAAGTTTTTTACTTGTTTTATTTTTATTGTTGTCAAATGTTGTGGTCTTACCCTGAAAAGCTAGGATCTTTGAGTTTATCAAAAATTAGATTATTATGGTCATTTATTACTACATAGTCTATTCTACTGATCTACCACTATTTTTTATCATAAAAGTATTTTATTATTTTGCATTTACATATAAAAATAGTTTTTCAACATTTGTATTCATAAGCTTTTAATTCCAAATGTTTCTCCCTCTCCCCTCTCCAAGACAGAAAGCAATCTGATATAGGTTATGTATGTACAATCACATTAAACATATTTCTGCCTTAGTCATGTTCTGAAAGAAGAATCAGAACACAGGGGAAAAATCAAAAAGAAAAAAAATAATAACCCCAAAGTAGAAACAGTATGATTCAATGTGCATTCAGAACCCACAGTTCTTTTTTCTGGATGTGGAGAACATTTTCCATCGTAAGTCCTTTGGAATTATCTTGATTCATTGCACTGCTGAGAAGAGTCAAGTCTATCACAGTTGATCATCACACAATGTTGCTGTTATTGTGTACAATGTTCTTCTGGTTCTGCTCACTTCACTCAGCATCAGTCCACTTAAGTCTTTCCAGGTTTTTCTGAAATCTGCCTGCTCATCACTTCTTACAGACAATAGTATGCTATTAAATTCATATACCATAATTTGTTCAGCCATTCCTCAATTGATAGGCATTCCCTTGATTTCCAATTCTTTACCACCACAGAGGGCTGATATATATATATATATATATATATATATATATATATATATATATATATATGTATGTATATGTATATGTATATATATGTGTATATATGTATATATATGTGTATATATATATATATATTTGTACATGTGGGTCCTTTTCCCTTTTATTTCTTTTTTTTCCCTCTTTTTTGTGGGACAAGGAGGGTTAAGTGACATGCCTAAGGTCACACAGCTAATAAGTGTCAAGTGTCTGAGGCTAAATTTAAATTCAAGTCCTCCTGAATCCAGGGCTGGTGTTTTATCCACTGTGCCACCTAGCAGCGCCCCCCCCCCCACTTTTTCCCTTTTCTATGATCTCTTTGGGATACAGATTTAGCAGTGGTATTACTGGGTCAAAGGGTATGCACAGTCCCGTGCCCTTTGGACATAGCTGCAAATTGCTCTCCAAAATAGTTGGATCAGTTCACAACTCCATCAACAATGCATTAGTGTTCCAATTTTTCCACAGCTTTTCCAACATTTATTATTTTCCTTTTTTGTCATATTAGTCAGTCTAATAGGTCTCAGGTACCACTCTATTTCTTAGCTACTACCAGATTGTTTTGATGATTACCGCTTTCTAGTATATTTTGAAATCTGGAATTGCCTTCCTTCACATTTTTCTTTATTGATTGTTTTTCTTCCAGCTGAATTTTATTATTTTTTCTAGCTCTATAAAATAATTCTTTGGTAGATTGATTGTTATGACACAGAGAAATTAAATTAACAGGTAGAATTGTCATTTTTTATTATATTAGCTTGCCCTAACAAAAATTAGTATTTTTTCAATTGCTTAGCTCTGCCTTCATTTGTGTGAAAAGTGTTTTGTAACTGTATTCATCTATTTCCTGGGTTTGTCTTGGTGGGTAGATTCCAAGTATTTTATATTCTTGGAAGTTATTTTCAATAGAATTCCCTTTTTTTTTTCTCTTGCTGCTCGTTTTTATTGGTAGTACTTTTACTTATTAGTTCATTTTTTTTTAAACTTCCAAGTCTACTAATCTCTTCTTTGGTTTTCAGGACTTTCATTTTTGTATTTAATTGGGTATTTTAATTGATTCTTTTCCCTAGTTTTTTTTTAATTTTGTGCCCTTTTCTAAGATTCTATTATCTACTTTACCTTTTTCTTAATTATTTTATGGTTAAATTTACTTAGCTCTGGGGGCAGCTGGTGGTGCAGCGGATAAAGCACTGGCCCTGGATTCAGGAGAGTTCACATCCGGCCTCAGACACTTGATACTTAGTAGCTGTGCGACCCTGTACAAGTCACTTACTTCACCCTCATTGCCCTGCCCCCCCTCCAAAGAATTTAAATGCTATGCCATTTGTTATTTGTTACATATGTGCTCAGTAATGATATTACTTCATTATCTATGGTACCTTGTAGCAAGATGTTGTTTCCCTGCTTATCCCTTTTAATCAGGACTATTTTTGCTTTGTCTGAAATCATGATTGCTACCTGTGTCTTTTAAAAATGACAGTTGAAGCTTAATAAATTCTGCTCCAGCCCCTTATTTTAACTTTGTGTGTGTATCTCTGTTTCAAGTGTGAGTTTTTTGTATGTTTGTTTGTTTTTATGAACCACAAATTCTTGTATTCTGGTTACTAATCCATTCTTCTCTCCACTTTCATTTCATGGGTGTGTTCATCCCCTTCACAAACTGTGCATTTCCCTGCAACTTATTTTCTTCTGTTTATCTTTCTCTCTCATTTTATCCAGTCCTTCCTTTAAATACTGTCTTACTTCTGACCACTAGATTTTTTTTATCTGACCTCCTATTTATCAATCCTCTCTTTCTCTTATCCCTTTCCCCTCCTACTTCCCTGTTAAGTAAGATGGATTCCTATTAACAATGTATTATACACATGTGTCTGTGTATTTCCCTCTTTGAACCAATTTAGATATGAGGTTCAAGTATTGCCTCCCCAACCTCCCACCATTTCCCCCTCTATTCTATAAGCTCTTCTTTCCGTGTTTCTTTTATGTGAGATAACTCTCCTATTTTTCCTCTAACTTGCCTCCTTCTTCCAGGGCTTCCCTCTTTCTTGCTTATCCTTTTTTTTTGACATCATGTCATTATAACAAACTTATTCCTACATCATTTTTATTAATATAGAATCCTTCTAATTATTCTAATAATGATAAAGTTCTTAGAAGTTACAAGTATCATCTTTTCACATAGAAATGTAAATAGTTTAACCTTATTGATGTTGTACAGTCATTCTAGTCATGTATTTTCAGCCCCATTTGCAGTTTTCTTGGCAAATATACTGGAGTAGTTTGATATTTCCTTCTCCAGCTCATTTTCAGATGAGAAACTGAGGCAAACAGGGTGAAGTGACTTGCCCAGAGTCACACAGCTAGTGAATATCTGAGGTCAGATTTAAACTCATAAAATGAGTCTTCCTGATTATTGGTCCAGTGTTGTATCCACTGTGCCACCTAGCTGCTCAACCTTATCGATAATCCTGATTTCTCGTTTGTGATTAACTTTTTATGCTTCTCTTGAGTCTTGCATTTGAAAGTTAAAGTTATCCATTTAACTCTGATCTTTTGATCAGGATAGCTTAAAAGTCTTCTATTTCATTAAACATCCATTTTCCCTTGAATAATTATACTGTTTTTCTGGGTAGGATATTCTTAGTTGTTTTCTCAGCTCTTTTGAATTCCAGAATATATATTCCAAGACCTCTACTCCATTTAAATGATTGATGCTAAATCTTGTGTGATCCTGACTGTGTCTCTACAATATTTTTTTTTATGGGGCAATGGGGTTAAGTGACTTGCCCAGGGTCACACAGCCAGTAAGTGTCAAGTGTCTGAGGCCGGATTTGAACTCAGGAACTCCTGAATCCAGGGCCAGTGCTTTATCCACTGCGCCACCTAGCCGCCCTCTCTACAATATTTGAATGGTTTCTTTCTGGATACTTGAAGTACTTTTTATTTGACATGGGAATTTGACTATAATATTCCAGATGGTGTTTGGTGGATGCTTTCAATGTCTACTTTGCTCTCGAGTTCTAGGTTATCAGAGCAACTTTTCTTGATAATTTCTTGAAATATGATGTCTAGGCTCTTTCTTTGATCAAAAATTTCAGGTAGTCCAATAATTCTTAAATTATCTCTCCTCAATTTATTTCCAGGTCAGTTGTTTTTCCAATGAGATATTTCACATTTTCTTTATTTAAAAAAATTCTTTTGACTTTGTTTTGTTTTTTGATGTTTCATGCAGTCATTAGCTTCCACTTGCCTAATTCTAATTTTTAAGAATTGATTTTCTTCAGTGAACTTTTGTACCTCTTTTTCCATTTGGTCTGTTCTAATTTTTAAGGAATTATTTTCTATTTAGCATTTTTGTGCCTCTTTTACCAACCTATTAATTGTCTTTTCATAATTTTTTTCTTTGCTCTCATTTCTTTACCTAATTTTTCTTCTAACACTTATTTGATTTTGAAAATTTATATTTTAGTTCTTCCAGGAATGTTTTATAGTTTTTTAATTTTTTCCCAATTACATGTAAAGATAGTTTTCAACATCCATTTTTATAAGATTTTAAGTTCTAAATTTTTCTCCCTCCCTTCTTTTCCTCTCCTCTCCCCAAGACAGCAAACAACCTGATGTAGGTTATATAGTTCCATCATGTTAAACATATTTCCACATTAGTCATGTTGCAAAAGAAAAATCAGAACAAAAGGGGAAAACCACAAGAAAGAAAACCCAATCTACCAGGAATTCTTGAAGGGTTTGTGTCCAATTCATTTTTTTTCCTTCAAAGATTTGCTTGTAGCTGTTTTCACTTTATTTTCTTCTTTTCAGGTTTTTTTATTATTTTGTTTTGTTTTGTCTTGCTCTTCCCTGGCACCATGGTAGCTCTTTATGGTCACATTCTTTTTGTTTGCTCATGTGTGCACTTTATCTTTTGATTTTGAACTTTACGTTAATGTTAAGCTCTGTTTCTGGCCTGGGCAGGAGGGAGGAACACTGTCTTAACTTTTAGACTTTTCTCACACTGGATTCAAATCCTTCCTCTGAATCTTACTACCTAGGTAACTAAGAGTATATAACTTTATCTCTCTGAGCCTTAGTTTTAAAAATCTATATAATAGGAATAAAAGGACCTAAAATACATACCTCACTGAATAACATTTATAAATACACACACACACATGTATATATATATATACATATATACACATATATATGTCAGTTATTATTTTCTTATAGGGAAAATGAAGTGTTTGAACTAGATGATATCTGGGAATTCTTTAATGCTAACATTCTATGATTCAATGCCATTGGGGAGAAAATCAATGTTATTGGAAGAACATCTCCCTTCTGGAAATGTTATTCCTTATTAGCCACAGGCAAAAATTGTTCTGTTAATTGTAGTTTACTTATTTTTCTTCCTAGGGATTATTATTTGATTTTTGTGGGGCAATGAGGGTTAAGTGACTTACCCAAGGCCACACAGCTTGTAAGTGTCATGGGTCTGATGTCAAATTTGAACTCAGGACCTCCTGAATCCAGGGCTAGTGCTTTATGCACTGTGCCACCTACCTGTCCCCCTTACTAGGGATTATGAAGAAAAGAAAATATATCTTGATTTGAGATGATTTTGCTGTAGTTTGGTTTGAAAGCTGGGAAATAAATAGGATGACCTTCAGGCATCATTTTTTAAAAAATGTTTAAATAATATACATTTTTATTTATAGTTTTGAGTTCCAAATATTATCCCTCCTTCCCTCCCTCCCCATCTCCATCCCTAAGGTGGTAAGCAAACAGATATGGGTTATACATATGCAATTATGTGAAACATTACCATATTAGTCATTTTGTACAAGAAAATTTTAATAAAAGAAAAAATGAAAGAAAATGAAAAATACCATGCTTCAGCCTGTATTGAATCAGTATCAGTTCTTTCTTTGGAGGTGGATAGTATGTTTCATCAATAGTCCTTTGGGATTGTCTTGAATCATTGTATTGCTAAGAATCCATTTTAACCTTATTTTAGTATATGGTGTAAGATGTTGGTCTATACCTAGTTTCTGTCCTACTGTTTTCCAGTTTTTCCAACAGTTTTTGTCAAATAATGAGTTGTTGTGTTTTTTTTTTTCACAAAGCTCATATCTTTGGGTTTATCATTTACTAGATTACTATAGTCATTTACTATGGTATAATTTCCACCTATTCTATTCTCCTGATCCACCTCTCAATTTCTTAGCCAGTGCCAGATTGTTTTGATAATTCAGGGGTCCTTTTTAGCCCTCTAATACTGTAAAAGATAGAGAAGATAACATCATAAAAACATTTACATAAATTCTTACTTTGTGAAGGTCAGGTAGATACTCAATTTGCTCAGATTTTCTTTAATAGTAAACTTGACTGCCCCCCTATATGATCCATATGTTGACATTTCCCTGCATAATTCAGTGAATATATTTGTGTACTTATTCACTGAATTTTCCAAAATAAAATAGATGTATAATATGCATCTAGTTTGTTAAAATAATAAGCAATAAAAAGAATAAATATAAGTAAAATGAAATAATACAGGTTTTTCTTTCCAATATTTATTGTTCTCTTAATTTCCAATGGACCATGTCAATCTTCCAAAAAAATTCTTAGGATATTAAAATATTTACTGAAATATATCAAGTAACCAAATGCAAAATGTTCATATGACACAGTTGAGTAGTTTGTTTTAGAAAAATTCTAGGCCATTTCTTTTCTTTGCCTTTTAAAAAAAGATAATATGCATGCAACAGACACTCATTCTTCTCTAACCTTCTGGATAAAAGACTGTTATTGACATCTAAGGATCAGGTTTTAATTGAAGTAGGATTTCTCACGGTCTAGCCTCTGTGATCCCCATGTAATGATCACAGGGATGTTCTGAAAAAGGCAATGAAATAGATAAATGTGTTGAAAAAGACACCTAACAGCTCAATTTAATTCACTGAAGCTCACCAAAACAGATACATGTGATTTATCCTGGGCTGATAGAAAGTAGGAATGAAATAAAGGTAGATTCTCATTCCATGAGCTTCTGAGGCTTACTCTATTGAGGCAGATCCTTATGCCCAAAACTCAGCACATTTTATATGCCCTACAGTGAATACTTCTGAAAAGAAATGCTAGATCTTGTATATATTCTGTATGGGATCTAGCACAGAATGGCTGTTCTGGTCCCTAAATTCCATCTCCCACATAAAAAAAAAAAGGGCCACCATAAAATGGTCAAGCAATGCCCCTCCTCTATAGCCTGGGTGGTTTCAGAGGGGGAGAAAAATAGACCAATAAATATTTAACAAGCAGTAATAACATGCTATAGTCAATGAGTACAATCGTAATTGAAATTCACCAGATACCCCATGAAAATGGTCATTTCAACACTAGATGTTAATTTCAGCACACTCTTGAGCCTCCTTCATAAAGCCATATTTTGATTTAATGAATTCTACATTGCAATAAAAAGTGAGGTCATGTGTCATGGTCGATAGAGAATGGGTGTTGGAGTCAGGAAGACCTCAGTTCAAGTCCTGCCTTTTAGCAGATACTGGCTTTGTGACCCTGGACAAACAATTTTATCTCTCCGTGCTCATAACAACTCTCTGAAACATAAGTACTAACCTGCACTGGTAGGAATTTCATCATCTAATGACCCTTTAAAGCAGTAACAGTTTACTTGTATAGAAAATTGATCTGCTCAGAGAAACACTCTCAGAGTTCTGAAATAGTTGCTGCTCATTTTGAATGCTACAAAATGTCATATAGAAAAGCAGCATGGATATCAGACCGGTTCTATGATTATGGGGGGAAGAGAAATATAACTTCGTTGATTTTAGGCAGAATATAAGAATTAGGTTTCTAACAAAAAAATAAAGTAGGATTATTTGCAGAAAGGACATACAGTATGAACCCAGAAAAATTAAAGCAAGGAGTGAGGACAAATTTCAGAGATGCATCAGGTAAATTTGAAGCTGAAAGAGATTGTTACTCTAATTGTTTCAATTAAGTCCAGCTGAGCAGAGGATCGCTTTGGAAGTAGAGAATCAGAGAAGTCACCTAGCATACAGACTAGTTTGACTGAAAAGCATTAGCCAGAGGAGTGTCCAATCAAATAAAGAATGGAAGAACTTAGCAGTGGAAAAATTTATTCAACACAGAAGCTATGTTCATCATGGAAATTTAATGGACAATTTCTGATACAAAATGAAGATCCCAAAGTGAACAATTCTATAGTTGTGACTGATCCTTAACATATGGGTTCTCTTCACTCATTTTTTCCCTGCCACTGTCATATTTCTGTGTATGTCCTCGGATATTGTGTGTGTTGGTGAGAGAGAATATCTGACCTAGGTTTATATGTGAATTTCAATTTATTTTCTATTCCTGCATTTATTTTAATGTGTTAGTACTTGTGACTTTGTAGAAATGCTTTTGCCATTTTGTTGAGTAAATGGTTATGTTTGAGATATAAGTGTGTCATGATTGTGAGTGGCTGATTTGAGTAAATGGAAATGCATTAGTGGAGTCGCAAAAGCTGATGTTGCCTAATAAAGTATAAGCCCAGTTCTCATCCCTGAAGATAGATACTGGTGGAACACCGTGCAGAGAGTATCACATCTCATTTAAATGAGTAAGGGGAACATATTCCTCTGGGACCCTTAAGGAACTTGTGTGTAGTCATGTGATGGTGATCCTTTTCTGGGACACTAGATTTTTTTAGCATGAGGGCAGTTTGGGAGGACCAAACCCATCTTCTTTGATAAGTGTGAGGTGCCTCAGTGTAGGTGCCCATCCCAGGTAAACAAAAGGCAGTTCTTCACACCTACGTAAAATCACAAATCCAAGCCCTATAACTAATAGGAATATGACAGAAAATTCACTGACCTAAATTTGTGTTCATCTAAAATTTGTTTCAGTGTTGTTTTACCTCCTGCTGAATAACAAAGCCAGATTTGTGTTTGGGGTTGGGAATTAGATAAGTCTACGCAATAACTTGAAAATTGTTCCCGCCTCCCACACCCCAAGTATTTGCTTGTAGAGCATAAAAAGAGTCTGCAAAAAAAGGTCCCTTTCAGTGGGAAACTAGTGAAAGGATGAACATTGACTGAAATAGAGATGTCCTTTAACTTACCTTGCCATACTGTCAAATGCTCCGTTTGTTTAGGTCACTGGAGGCTCCTAGAAATTGAAAGGGTATAGATGAAGTCATAGTTCAGAACCGAACACTCTTGAGCCAAATGTGTGTTTTTGTGGATATTACCCCAAGAGTAGAACATGTTTTTAGGTTTGATACTCATCTCCCTATTTTTATTATGCCACTTCTCTAAAGGGTTCCCTCCTTTCACCAGTCCTGAAGGAGACAGTGCTCAATGAAATCCATACTCAGAGATCTTCTGGTGTACAGGTACAGTACAATATAGATAAAAGGCAACTTCAGACTTGTTCCTCATCTGAATAAAAGATCATAGAGTAAAAAGGCAATGAAGATCCATGAGGAGAGATGTGCTGTGAACAAGTAAATAATGACCCAAAGTTAGAGCAAAATTCCTTCTGTAGAACTTTCCAAAAGAAGTGTGAGGAGAAAATGCTATTAGAGAGATATATGTGAAAAGAAAATATATCATGTAGGGTCTCTGTAAAAATAAATGACACACTGGGGGCAGCTAGGTGACACAGTGGATAAAGCACTGGCCCTGGATTTAGGAAGAACTAAGTTCAAATCTGGCCTCAGACACTTGACACTTACTAGCTATGTGACCCTGGGCAAGTCACTTAACCCTCATTGCCCCCCCCAAAAAATTAAAATAATAAATAAAAATAAATGGCACAAGCAAGAAAATAGCACCTGTATGAATGTGACAAAGTAAGGTTTGGTCCCTGCAGGTCCCTCTCCAAAATGTTTGGCCAGGTGATGGTGGCTTAATCTTTATAAAATTACCAGCAACCTTTCTGCCATGATCCACCTTGCTCATGGGTAGAAGGGCCTGGATTTTCAGGCACAGAGAGAAAGCAAACAGGTTTGTGGGTTTTTGTCCCATTTGTTGCCTTGGAGAAGCTCACCCCAAAGTGAATCCACCCTTTCTCATGCAATCAGTTTCATTACTCCCTTAGGAAAGCATTCTTTCCTTTTCCCTAACCCTAAATTTCCATCAAGTTATACTACACCAGCTATGGCGTGGTTGGTTTGTTAATCTCTGTACCTTCTATCTACCACCAGAGGAATTTTAGAGAATCAAAAAATTGACCTAGTAGTGTCATGGTAATAGAACTGAGATGCAAGGCAGAAGAAATGGAAGGAGGCTTACCATGTAATAAATGGGCTTTAGAGAAAACACTAGGGAAAATCTGATTGAATGAAGGGCTGTTGAACACTAGGAAAAGAAACTGAGGCAGTTGGTGCTGTTTGTAACCATGGAGTTCTTACAGATGAGATATCCATTATGGTTTATTTGCACTAATACTATTTATAGATAAGGCAATCTGTTCTTTGAACCTTGGTTAAATTTCGTTTGGTATTTTCTTCGAGCTAGGGAAGAGGAGACATGGAAAACAAAGATGGCAAAACTGACTTTGGTTGTTGATAATTTCTTTGAATTATCTAAGTCAAAAAATAAAATAAGACTATGTACTTATATTAGTCTTTCCCCAGCTAAGGCATTGCTAGTCAAGTCAGGCTACTGATTATTAGAGAGCTACAACTTTCTCACTGGCTCAACTGCAAGGGACCAGTCATGTAATTCTTGTCTCTTATGTCCATCATCACTCTACCAGGATGATGGCAGCTAAGTTGGTGAGTGTATTGTAGTTGATGCTATGGAAACATGCCTGCCATTCTTTATGAAGCCAATGAAGCTAACCCATACTCTTGATGGATGGCATCCTCCTGGTAGGGAATAGTGCTATGAGGCCAATGTCCAATTCTCTTAATCAGGTCAACTAGAAAAATACCCAACTCAGAGGACCTGGTAGAAATTAAACCATATTTTCAAATCAATACCCTCAATATACCTATCTCTAAATTATTTCCAACTTTCTTGTCTTTCACCAATGGTAGCTGAGGAACAATTGAAACAAGCAAGGGAAGTCAGCATTCCTAATTCTTTCCTGTGAAAAATAATAATAAGTTCTAAAGAATGGACTCTATGGGGTTGATGGGAACAAATGAGGCTGATGAAATTCACTGATGCTATTGGAAATATTTACTAGAATTAGCCAACATTTACATAGTATTTTCAAGTGGACAGAGTGCTTTATAAATACGATCTAGTTTTATCTTCCCAACAATTATGGAAGGCAAGTGTTATTATGTTATTATTATTCATTTTTCAAATGAAGAAAACGAAGCTAAGAGATGTTGAAACTTACTTTTCCAGGGTGACACAATTAGTAAGTGTCTGAATCCAGATTTGAACTCAGGTCTTTCTGAATCCAGGTTTGGTGGTCTATCCAGTGTGATCAGCTGCCTCAGTGGTGGTTAGGTAGTGGCTTTATACCATCTACATTGCCTGGGAGATCAAGAATCAGGTTTGTTTCCAGCACAGGCAGGCAAAGTACCACTGAGAGCTTGAATATTCCAGGGAATGGGACTGGATGGAATATGAATTTCCTTATTTTCATACCATGTGTGCATCATCAGAGCTCTTGGCTCCTTCACATATGCTCATATAATTATTCCTAAATGACCCTGTTGTGTTGAAAGCTTGTTGAGGTTGTGGTGAAACGATGGAATGAAATCCGTGCTGCCTAGAGGGAAAAACATTGGAGGAACACAATTTTTTAAAATGTGGTGGTTTTTTTTTTTTTGCTGACTTTGTGTTGGAACAATATGACTTTTGCTATCAAGAGATCTGGCAATGCTCCAGTGATATTGGGAAATGAAATTGCAATGAAAATTATTGCTAAAGCAGATGTAAAAACTGGAGTCTTTGGTAAATGAGATACACATCTGTGCATCAACAGACATCTTACCCCTTCTATCATTCAGTACCCAACAGAGAGACAATCTGATCAGACAAAGTGATAGGAGGATCAAAGGGAGTTTAAGATGGCCATCCTCTGACCTTTGGAATGCAGGCATACACTTTGCATTACATCCAGACATAAGCAAATATGGTGGCAAGGAAATTTATATAACAAGAGGCAGATGTAAACAACAGCAATGGAAGCCCAATTTCACTCCTCTTATCTACCAGTGTGGCCAAAGCCTCATCCTATTCTGTGAGTGACTGGATGGACAATGGGCCTAGTAGGAGGGGGAAGGCTTAGAAAGGGAAGATTTCAAAACAAGAGACTTCTAGAGCTATAAGGGCCCTGAGATATCATCTCCCCTACTCATTAAGCTCCAAAGTTTTAGTGGCTTACCCACAGTCATGGAGCTAGTAAGAGTAAGAACTGAGACTAGAACCCAAGTTTCTGCATAACACCTTGCTTCTTTTTCAGAACTGGAGAACGCACCAATAGACCTAGAAATAATATCAATTAACATTTGTATGATATTTTAACACTTAGAAGGAACATGCAAATATTTGATGACATTTGGTCCTCTTTAAAACTCTCCAAAGTGAAATAGGTGGTACCTTTATTATTATCACCATGTTAAGGAAACTAAGGTCCAGAATGGGTAAAATGACTTACCCAAGATGAGACAACTAGGGATATGGTTAGATTGCTGATACAACAGGGCCATTTAAAGTTAGAAGACTTGAATAAAGTTCTAGTTCTGTCATGTAACTAATTATAGAAAACAGCAACAACAACAACAAAATATATATATATGTATATACATATATATACACATGTGTATGTATATATGTGTGTGTATGTGTGTGTATACCGTTTATCTATCTATTGCAGAAAACAGATGTATCCGCCTCCCCATTTATAAGACCTAAGATGATTTCTGGTGGGCCACTTGTTCTGGTTCAGCATGAAAGGGCTTGGTACCTTGGGATGATGCAGCAACTCCAGGGTGTTACCTTAGATCCTGCATGAGGATAAAGGAAGATTCTCTATTTGCATAGATATAGCTCTATACATATAAGTAATTTATGTGTGCATACACATAAATATACCTAAGATTCCACATACAGTCAGTTCTACTATAACACGTTTTGATCATGTGAATTTGCTTCAGTGCGATTTATATATTAGGGAATGATTTCAGTATAACTCAAATTTCTCATTTACATGTGCTCAATTTTGTCATCAAGAAACATAAAATAGTACCCAGTTGAATTGAGCACAAAATGAACACATGTAAATACTTTAGATATCTACTAGCTACCTCAGTTGACCACGTGTTATCTTGCAAGGTTGAATAATACCACTTCATAATAACACACAAGTTGCAACCCTTCCTACTCCTACTTACAGAAACAAAATTAACATCCTTTTCAAGGTAAAGTGTAATATTGATATGTATCTTTTGGTGCGGTAGGACCTGTGGGTAGAGAAGGGCTGGTTTATGCCTGAAATATCCCCCCAGTCTTTGTACCAGCCCTCAATTCAACTTTACCAGTCTAGAGCTCTGTGGGAACCAGGGCATAGGCCAAGCAGCAGGCTAAAACCCCAATAACATCACTCTTTATTGTAATATATTTGTATTTTTAACCATTGAACATGCATAAATCTATGCTACCATTTGTAGTAAGTTCCTTTTTTATGTACTACTTGTGAAGTTTTTGAGTGTCATGACCCTAACCCCATTTTTCCCATAAGCCCTGTAGTTTTTAATGAAGGATTTTTCATAGCACAGTGATTTTTAGCAATGAATATGACAAATTGTTTAGCAGAACTTACTACACCCACACACCAAAATGTATAGGTATGTGTATTCACATGTACATATATGTTTATATGTATATATCTGCATGTATGTATATATGCATGCTTCTGTATAATTATATATATACACACACACATATATACACTAGAAAGAAGTGTATATGTGTATACAGACAGAAAGACACACACACACACACACACACACACACACACACACTCTTCTAGTTTCACCAATAGTGAGGAAGTGACATTTGGTAAGATTCATATCCTTCATGAATATGTCCAAGAATCTCATGTTTACATTACTACTAGTCAATTGAAACTTTATTGATTGTTCCAAACTTGTGAAATATTTAGTACCCATTGCCTTCTTTCTTAGGACTATGTACTATCACTGCAAAATCAGAAGGGAAATGCATAGATCCTAGAGCTCTTTTTCCTTTGTAGTTTTTTCAGGTATTGCTGTGGATAAAAAAAGCCATGAGCAGGTAGCCAGGTGGTGTGCCTCTCTCTATTTAGATAGAGAGCTAATCTTATGAAAAAAAGATGCGGTCTCTTGACAGGATCATATAACCAGTTGGACCCAAAGTTGAACATCCAGAGAAAGCTTACTGTATCAGCTTAGAAAAATTGCAAAGCTCTTTTAATAATCCCAAGCTTTCCATTAAAGTGAAGAATTTTTTTTTTGGTACTAACATTCTACTGGTGTTACATACAGTAGCAATACATGAAACACAGTAGCATCTGAGGAATTATAAAGAAATTTTACAAAGAGGACAATGGAGAGCTGCATGGTTGGTGTGAGGCTGAAACATAACCAATGAAGAATGACAAAGAAGAATAGGAGTAGAAGATATCATCAAGGAATTGTATGATAGGAAGAGAAAAATGGGCAAGTCACTTGGTACGGATTAGGTGTAACAGGTAGAGAGCTTATGTGCTCCGTAAGTACCCTTGCAATGTCAGGAGAATCCAAGGCTTCAGGAACATTAAGTAAACCCTTTATGGTAATTTTTTTGGGAAAACAGAGCAGCAGTTGCATAGTATGGGGAGGCATGAATATTGTTATTGGCAACATTAGGTAGAGCATGCAAACTGGTGAGATCACAGACACCTTTGATCCATTTGAGTGTAGTGTGTGTTTATGTGCAAGTTCATGCATAAAGCACACCAAGCCTGTGATTTCTTGGTGTAAAGACCTCTTATTAATCAAGCACTCTACTAATGAAGACTGGCAATGCTCTGAAGTTTATAATCTTAAAGACTGGGGCAGTGAGAGGTTAAATTGCTTGCTCAGGGACATAGAGGTAATACATATCAGTAAGTCAGTCAATAAACATTTATTGTTGCTACTATGTGCTAAGCACTGGGGATACCAAGGCAAAAAAAAACAGTCTTTATCCTCAATGAGCTCACAGGCTAATAGAACAAGCAAATAGCTAAGATGAGAGAGACCAGATAAATTGGAGGTCATCAACACAAAGAAGGCACTAGAATTAAGAGACGTTGGGAGAGATTTTCCCTGAGAGGGGGGGGATATTAGCTAGGACCTGATGGGAGCCAGGGAAGCCAAGAGGCAGAGACGAGGGAGAGCATTCCAGGCATGGGGAGGGGGATGGGACTTGAACTCAGGATTTCTTAACTATGAAGCTGATGCTATCCATTATGCAAATACTTTTTTTCCCCTTTGGAAGACAATGAGGGGTAAGTGACTTGCCCAAGGTCACACAGCTAGTAAGTCTCAAGTGTCTAAGACCGGATTTGAACTCAGGTCCTCCTGAATCCAGGGCTGGTGCTTTATCCACTGCCCTACCTAGCCGCCCCTATACAATCCATTATGCTAAACAGCTTCTCTCATGCTACATATAAAGCAACATTTTATGCTACTATCATTGCCTTCTTACTGCACCTCAAAGATGACACTCCATCCCCTGTTCACTGCTTTTTCCCTGGTAATCCCTGACAACTAAAATACAGTTCTTCCTCACTTCTGTTCTTAGCATCCCTAATTACTTTCAGCATTGGGTATAAGCATCCTTCTCTACATGAGGCCTTTGCTAATCCCTTCCTCACATTACTTTTCATCTAAATATGTATTTTGCATATGCCTCTGTGGATGTGAATATAGCAACATGGAATTGGAGAATAGAAAGGTAATTAAGAGGCTGTCTTGTCTTTCTATCCTGTGTATCTGGTATAGTGTTGGACACACAGTAAGCACTTAATAAAAACTTGCTGATTGATCGTTGCCTTTGGCATCTGCCCTTCATCTGACCCTCCTATATGGAGAGTTTTCCCTTGTGAGAATAGAAGCTCCTTGAAAGCAGAGACTTTTGATGTTCACTTTGTGCGTTTAGCATGGTGCTTGGCTCAAAATAAAGCACTTCACTTCTTTCTTAATTTTCTTAATTGGTTTTTAAAACATGTTTATGAATGCATTATTACCTGTTGCTATGAGAAAAAGAAAATAAACAATATGAAGCTTGTAGTCCTTTCTACTTGGCTAGACATATCCATATGCACATGAACGTCCCAGAAGGATATCTGGTCTGCTATTCTTGTTTGCAAGTCCTGGTCTTATGCCCTGGGTTGGGGTGGGAGTAGCAGAGGGTGAAACTCAAAGAAGCAGAGCTTTATAAATCTCTCTCCCTCTCCCTCCCCCTCTCTCTCTCTGTCTCTCTCTGTCTCTCTGTCTCTCTGTCTCTGTCTCTGTCTCCCTGTCTCTCTGTTTCTCTCTCTCTCTCTCTCTCTCTCTCTCTCTCTCTCTCTCTCTCTCTCTCTCTCTTTGTTCTCTCTTTTCTCTATCTCTTTTTCCATCTTTGTCCCCTACCCTAATGTCTCTGCTAACTTCACCTTTGCCCACTATCATGTTATTGCCCCCTCATAGGAAGTTTCACGTGGAAGCCCCTTGCTGTGTTTCTTTATATAGAGATTTTAAAAGACACAATTTTTAAAAAGAACACTTTTGATCTCAGTCTTCCCCTCTCTGAGTCCAGAGAAATACTAACTATGAAAATTACTGTGTCCATGCTAGAGGAAGAGAATTGGTGCTTGTACACCAATATTGCCTGCTTTGGCCACTCCATCAGCACACCCTTGCAGGGGTGAATATATCAGCCAGGTGTCTGAGCACTAATGGCCTTGTGTGTTTGGGAGGGGTGGGAGTTGTATGAGAAGCTATTCTCCCCACCCATTGCCACACCAAGTACACACCTTCAGGGATGAAAATTGGGTTTGTTCTTTATTAGGCAACATTTAATGTTACTGCCTAGTTCAGATGTGTGTGTGTGTGTGTGTGTGTGTGTGCGCACACGCATGTGTGTGTGTTGAATGAGGTAATTACATAGCCTGGAAGGCTCTTTTGCCAACCATAATGATATAGGAGGAACATCACTTGTGCTATTCAAGCATGAATTACTCTTTGCCTTTGGTAATAATCAGAAAACCCCACAGTCACCAAGAAAACCAAAAAACTCAAGTTGAAATGTTAAATTTTGTTTTAAAAATCATTCTACTCACATAAGAAAAGGAACTCATGTTCAGCCCTGTAACATTTAAACTTTTTAATCAACATCGATAAAAGCAAAGATGATATACTCTATCAAATTTACAAATGGCTCCAGTCTAGGACACATTTCTAACACATCAGAAGAGTATCCTGAAATATCTTGGCAGACTGGAATATTGGACTAAATTCAATAACTTAATTGAAAAGGGATAAATGTAAAGTCATACGTATAGGTTCAAAATTCAATGTCATTATGTGACAAAGGAAATAAGGCTAGAAAGGAGAAGTCATCTGAAAAGAATATGGGATTTTAGTGGACTTTGAGCTCAATAAGAGCAATAATGTGATGTGAAGACCAAAAGGAAGCTAATGCAATCTTGGACTGCATATCACAGTCAAACTCCTAGGAAAAAAGCTGTCTCCACTTCTTTCATTTCTTTTTATCATCACTAGAATTAAATGGCTCACAAGTTGCCAATGATCTCGTAATTGCCAGATCTGGTGAGTTTCCCTTGGTTCTCATCCCTCTTGACCTCTCTAGAGAATTTCACACACTGTTGATCACCCCATCATGCCAGATACTCTCTTCTTTCTGGATTGACATGATAACAGCTTTCTATAGTTTTTCTCTTACCTATCTGACCACAAATACAAACTCCTCTGTAAAGCCCTTTACAGCCTGTCTCCAACTCACCTTTCTAGCCTTATTATAAATAGCTCTCCTATCTACATTTTGTATTCCAGTCGAATTAGCCTCTTGCTATTCCTCACATATAATCTCCCATCTTCCTTCTCTTTATCTTTACCTAGGCTGAACTCCATGCCTGGAATGTTCTCCCTCCTTACCTTCACCTCTTAGGTTCCTTAGTTCCTTCAAGGTGAGGCCTTTCCAAATCTCCCTAGCTGCTAGTGCTTCCTCTTGGTCAAATTGCCTTGAATATATAATATATATGTATATATACATAGTTTTTATACATTATATGTATTGGTGTTTTTTCCTACTTTTAAACTCCTTCAAGACAGGGATTCTTATTTTTGTCTTTGAATCTCCAGAACTGAGCATACTAAATAAATACTGATTGATTGGTTGATTGGAGAGGCAAAATGGTTGAGTAGGACCCCTGACTTTGGAATTAGAAGATTTAGGTTAAAATCCCACCTCTGGTAGTTATTACAATGGTGACTTTCTGGGCCTCAGTTTCCTTGTTCAAAACATAAGGAAGTTAGACTAGATGGCCTCTGAGGTCTTTTTTGTCCGTGATCCTGTGATTGACTAATTGAGGGTGTCTATGACTAGAAGGTGCTAGTTTTTCTGTACTCTGCCCTGGTCAGATCACACCTGGAGTACTGTGTCCAGTTCTACTACAGCATATGAGAAAAGACATGGACAACCAAGGAAACATCCAGAGAAGGGCTACCAAGATGGCAGGTTAAGTCAATAAGCATTTATTATGTACGTACTATCTGTCAGATGCTGTGCTAAGTGCTGGGCATACAGTGAAAGACAAAAGATAGTCCTTGCTTTCAAGGAGCTCATAGTCTAATAGGGGATAAAACTTGCAAACAGCTATGAACAGATTAGACACAAATAGGACATGATCTAAGGGAAGAAACTTTAAGTTATGAAGAACTAGTCCTTGACATTATGCCACATGAGAATCAGTTGAAGGAACTGGGAATATTTTATCTAAAGAAGATTCAGGGGGTACATAGTAGTGGACTTTAAGTGTTTTAAGAGCAGTCCTAGAGTGCAAAGATTCTTAAACTGTGGGTTGAGACCCCATATGGGGTTGCGTAATGGAATATGGGGATTGTGAAAAATTTGGCAGTAAATGTTTGATTTGTATACCTATTTATATACCTATGTACCCAGGGTCATGTAAAAAATTCTGAGGCAAAAAGGGGTCACAAGTAGAAAAAGTTTAAGAAGCCCTGATATAGAAAAAGGATTAATTGTTACTTTGCACAGGGGGCAGAAGTAGGAGCAATGGGAGGACATTCTGAAAAGGCAAATTTAAGTTTGATGCAAAGAAAACAATTTCTAGTAATTATGATCTACTTTGGGTGGTAGTGGGTCTTCCATCTCTGGAGTCCTTAGGGCATACAAAGACTAGATCTCCTCTTGTTGAGTATGTTTTAGAAAGCAACCCCTTGTTTAGGGATGGGTTGGTCCAGAAGTCATTGAAGATTCCCTTTGACTCTGGAATCCTGTGATTCTGAGGAAAGAAAACGTGCAACTGTGGGCCATTTCATTGGTTTGTGTGCATAAAGCATGTGTTACCCATGCCCTGGTGTGTGACTCTTTGCAAACCTGTGCTCATCTGGATGGCTGCATTCCATCAGCTCTTAGTTATCTGTCAACAAGACTTTTTTTAAAAATCACAATGCTTATTCGTCTCGAGCAAGTAGAGTGTAGAAAGGGCTAAGTCTGTGGTGAGGGGCCCACGCGGGTCTGATGTGGTGGGACTCAATGTGTAGCGGAGCTGAATTTCTCATGAAACCCAATAGTTATTTCCACTCAGATTCATTGAAGTGCTCACTTCCATGCCATTTCAGAAGGCCCCTGCTTCACAAAGAGATTGACTCATCTCGTGCCTTTCCTCCCTGCATGACTTATGACTGCTTTGAAAATGTAAACTCCCAAGGCTCACCGAATCATTAGAACTTGGAGTCGGCTTCTCTGCTTGCTTATTTTTTTTCACTGGATGCCCCTGGGAGTTCTGCGGCATGGATGGCCAAAGGAATCTGGGTTCCTTAGTAGGTTAATTGCCTCCTGCATTCAGGTTGGGACAGGTAGTACATGAACCACTCAACACATCTCTGCTAAGTGTAATCCCCACCCTCTACCCAGGCCTCAGGACTACCTCTGGTGCTTAGCTTTAGTTTACTCGATTTCTAATTCTCAGTTCCTTAATTCCTCCAGGACTATGTATGAGGCAATCTTTTTCCACCTGTCATAATGAACAGGCAGCCCTAAAGTTGATTTCCTAACCCCTCTCCACCCACCCTAAGAAGGAGTTTGGCAGCATTCTCTATCATCTCATTGAATCTTAACCTGAAAAGATACCCCAAAGAGTATAAGCAGTCCCACCCCCTACTAGAGGATCTCATATAGAAACACCTCAGACTGGTGGGGAACTATCCTTTTGGTAATAACCTTTGGAAGAGATTAAAAGATAATTTGACAAAATATAGAGACAAAAAGATTGTATGCTTAGATATATTCCTTTTCTTATTAAACTCTATTTCCCTCTTCCACTGGCCTCAACTCATTCATTGTCCTCCTAACTAACTGGGGCCAGTTAGGTAGCATGGGGGATAGAGTGCTGGGCATGGAATCAGTGAAACCTAGGTAGTGCAGTGGATAAAGTGCCAAGCCTCAGGAAGACTCATCTTCCTGAGTTCAAATCTGGCCTTAGACTTTGTGACCCTGGACAAATCACTTAACCCTGTTGGCCTCAGTTACCTCACCTGGAAAATGAGCTAGAGAAGAAAATGGTGAACCACTCCACTATCTTTGCCAAGAAAACCCCAAATGGGGTCATGAAGAGTCAGACAGGACTGAACAACAAATTGTTCAAAGTCTATTTCAGATGCTACTTCTGTGACCTTGGCTGGCTGAAGCATTTATTTAGCCTCATTCAGCCTCAGTTTCCTCATCTGTAAAATGGTAGGGATAACAATAATATCTACCTTTCAAGGCTGTGGTGTCACACAAAATCCCTTGTCCCATACCTGGAATATACTCCCTCTTCATATTCACCTTGTGGAATCCCAAAGTTTCTTTAAAGCTCAGCTCAATTGGAACCATCTATCTGAGGCTTTTTCTGATCTCCCTCAGTTACTAGGACCTTGTCTCAAATTGATTTGTATCTTTTTTCTACCTATTTTGTGTGTACTTATATACACAGTTCCCTGAGGGCAGGACTGCTTTCATTTATTATATCTGTATCCCCAGAATATAACTCTTGGCACATAGTAGGTGATTTTTAAATGTGGGTTGATTCATCATTCAGATATAGGTTGGACCAGATGATGTCTGAGGTCTCATCCAACTCAGAGAGTCAATCACTCTATAATCCATGATGGAAAGTTTCACTTCCCTTCTGATAGCCATTTCTCATGCTGCAGTTTAAACTAAATCTAGATCAAAGTAGCATTTACCTCAAATAGGTCCTTACAGAAAGAGCTTTTCCTCCATTCTCGTGTGACTACACTCTCTACAAATAAAAACAGGATGCCTTAAAGGAGTTCCCAAGACAGTGACCCAGCTGCTTCCCTTGATGGAGTCTGGGGTCTGTACTCACTGTTCTGACATTCCTCTGACTCCAACAAAGTGGAATAAAACCTATTCTAAATATATTATTTGATGAAAGCAGATGTCAGCAGATACTGCCTATGTAATTGATATTTGATTTATTCAAGATTTATGCATGCTGTGCCTTAGATTTATTAATGATAATCCCCGGCTCTTGTGTTTAATATAGTGGAACCAAAACATAATTTGCTGGGATCAGTCAGAAATGCATCAAAGTGATTAACTCTACATGCAAACCATTATCCAGTGACATCCCTACTGTGCACAGTGCAAAAGGAGGCAATAATACAGTAATTGGCTTCACTTACGCAAGTTAGATATTTGCTGTGATTGCTGAAGAAATTTGGTCCCTTTTATGTCTATTTCTGCATCTCTAACATCTCTCTCCATTATTGGATGCTCTCCTTTCAGGATTTGCCTGAGATATTCACATATAAAGACCACACCACAGACATTATGTGTGGGGGAAGCTGAAGAGTCATATTGTACTAGGCACTGTTGGGTAACAGTGTCCTGGAAGACAGTTTGGTTGAGCTCAATCCACGGGTGTTGACAATAGGCCAGGCTTTTCCTCAGCTGGTCATATCTCATCCATCATGGGTTGTCTCCAACTTCCCAGGGGAAGCCACTCATGGGCCTGGAAATTGAAAGCATGCCCCATGAGCTCTTTCAAATCATGCGTGAAACCATCTGCACACCAAATTCAAAGGTATGTTCTAGACGGTCCCCATTGCTGTAACCATCTTGGAAATAAACATTGAGCATATGCACGCTTAAAGCTGAGGTGATATTTTGGCAAAATTCATGCTTATTAAAAACAACGGTGATCGCCCATAAATTGTTGTGTGGTCTTACAGTCCTTACAAGAACAGTAAGATCTGTTCTTATGAGTTGTTTAAAAGTAATTAATTCTGAGCCTGGGCTCAGAATGGCTGCTTCAAGTTGGGCATGCCATTAGTTCATTTGAGAATTTGCAGTGAGATGAAAACATAGCTTTTATTACATGATTTCCTTGAAATTTGTTTAACTATACCTTGATTTCCATGATACCTTGATTATACCATCTCTCATCAAAGCATCCATCTTAATGTCAATCCAGTGAGATTCTACAAACAGTTATTACATGTTTGTTTTGTGCAAGACACTACAGGAATGGCTGGGGTTACAAAGACAAATTAAAAACTAGTTCTCACCTTCATGGAACTTAGATTTTACTGGGAGAGTGTACTAACAATTAGGAGGACTAAGAAAAGTTCCAAGAGTTTAATTCAATAGATAGCTTATGAGTCTTGTAGGAAGAAAGGGATTCTAAAAGTCAGAGGTGAAAAGAGAATGGATTCCACACAAGAGGGACAGCCTAGAGGATAGATAGATAGATAGATAGATAGACAGACAGACAGACAGACAGACAGACAGACAGACAGACAGACAGATAGATAGATAGATAGATAGATAGATAGATAGATAGATAGATAGATAGATAGATAGATAGATAGATGATAGACTGATAGATGATTGATGATGGATGGATGGATGATGGATGGACAGATGGATGGACAGATGGACAGATAGAGCACTTATTAAGCACTTGCTATGTGCCATGAGCTGTGCTAGGGTTTGGGAGTATAAATATAAATAATAAGCATATTGCTACACCTCAAGGACATGATATCCTAATAGAATAAGATGTCACATAAAGGGGAACTGGGAAAGGGGGATGACATTGTGGTTTTGAGCTAGTGACCAGAAAGTAAGGTAAAGTCCTGGTTCAGGGCATGATAATTTGAGAGTCTGATTATCAGAGCCCAAGGTGTTTTCATGGACAGAGTCCAAGGTACAATTGGGTAAGAGGTCGGGTAAAGTGGTCGGATTGTAGGCAGCATCATTTGGAACTGGAGGCCAGGACTTGATAATGTGTGAATAAGCAACAGTTCTAGAAGGTGGTATCTCTGTTTCCCAGTTTTTTTTAGGGTTTTCAATGGAGTTTCATTATTTCAATAAACCATTTGTAAACATTGCTTACACAATCTCCTGTACTGTTCTTAAGCGATTTACAGTTCATTAAAAAGGAAGTCCTGAGATGCTTTGAAGATTGCTTCATGAGGCAGCACTGAGAGCCTGTGATAATGTGATTCCAGTCTCTCCCATGGCTATCAAGGCAATATTAGAAGAAAGTTAAAGGATCATGTTGGGAGTGTTTACAAGAGGCACTCTGGCATTCTTTCCTGCCGTCACTAAATGACCACAAGTATCGAATACCTAGGTGCTGTTGGAGGCTTTGCATGTAATCTTTTGTGAGAATTCACCACGATGCACAGTTTCTGAATTTTGTTCTGACTGAGACAGCACTGAGTCTGCCAAAAGGAGACCAGAGATACGATCATTAAGAGCTAGTTCTTTTTGTCCCAGACACTCATAGCCCAGGCCCCCTCTGGAAACTCCTCCAGACTCTCACTTTGGCTGCTCAGATCACAGTCTATTTCTGCTCCAGGAAGCCGTATCATTTGTTTGTTTCCCTTTTCTCCTGAAAGTGCATTGATTCATGCTTTTGAGTGCCATGGAGGAGGGAGTTATTACTTCTTCACCACTTTTTTTAGTATTGGTCCAGCTGGATTCCCTCCAAAAGGTTTTACACACCTTTAACATCACTGGATGGTTTTGGACCCAAGGTCTGGAAGAAATGAAGTCAGATCCAAAAGTCAATTTGTGGGAAAGTAGATATTTTCATTTTGAAATTCAAAATACAGCACCTGGTTTTTATAATGTATTTTGTCACTTTACCTACCTACAGGCAAGGGGCCCTTCATTTTCATGCATAGGAAGGACTTAATGGAACATTTTTCAAATTAGTGGGGAAAAAAATGTTGGTGAACTGGTTATCTGAGCTTCTCTTATTTTATTGTTCAATTAACATGAGCTTCCTGAGAGCAGGGACAGTTTCCTTTTGATTTTTGTAAAGTTTGTAAACTCTTACCTATCTTTTATATAAAAAGGGCTTTAGAAATGCTTGGGGAATTAAGTTAACTAGAAAGAAACACCCAAGACAAAGAATGCCTTAAAAGAAAAAGACCCAGATTAAGGTAGACTCAATGGGTTTCATGATTTCTCAAATGTGCTGTTCAGTACCCTGAGCTCATTCAGAAAATGATTGCAGAACAACTGTCTGTCACTTCCAGCCATTTCTTTTGTCCTCACTGCCATACTAAGGTAGCAATTGTGCCCTCATGCTTCCTTGTTAACTATAAAAACAACAATAAAAGTAATGATAATAGTAATTCTAACAATTAATAAGGATAAACAGCTTGTATGTAGTGCTTTAAAGTTTGCAAAGTGCTCTCTTTATGTGGATTCCCTTGATCCTCACAATGACCATATGAGAGAGTTGCCATTAGTATTCCCATGTTACTATTAAGGATACAGGAGGGCATCTAGGTGGCACAGTAGATAAAGCACCAGCCCTAGATTCAGGAGGACCTGAGTTCAAATCCAGCCTCAGACACTTGACACTTACTAGCTGTGTGACCCTGGGCAAGTCACTTAACTCTCACTGCCCTACAAAAAAAAAAAAAAAGGATGCAGGCTAAATGACTCACTCATGGTCATGTAGCTAGTTGGTAGCAGGACTGATGCTAAGTCAAAGGTCAGGTATACCAGTTCAGGGTTCTTTTTCCATTAGTCTTCAATAATCACTTGGACATTTTTTAGGGAATTCTTACCTCAGACAAAGGAAACACTCCCCACCTACCCACCCTGCCCCCAACCAAACACATCAAAGGGGATTGGGGAATAACTAGTTTACTTTGGATCCAAAGGAATTAAACTATAATTAAAATGGAGATGTATTAAATGGAGGATTATTTAGCCTGGCAATCATGTACCTGGGGGCCATGAGCTATGTACCAGGTAGTTAGAGGAAAAGATGTGGTGAAATATGATCTTCTTGGTTGATCTATCACATAAGTTTATGATGGGGAAAAGCAGTGATGGCAGGAAGAAACTGTGTAGAATTGTTGGAAATATTAGGAAAATTTTGATTTGGAAGATAAACTGAAGCAGGTAAGAGGACCTGGAATGTAAGGACTTGGGCAGACAGCCTTACCAAAAAGGATAGGAGGCTAGGAGAGAGGAGGAGGAAGATAATTGGGAGGGGGAGAAGAAGGATCTGGAGGAGAAAGAAGAAGAGGAGCTAGAGGAGGAAGAAGAGGAAGATGAGGAAGAAGAAAAGCAGTATGAGGAAGAAAAAAAGGAAGAAGACAAGAAAGAGGAGAAGGAGAAAGAGGGGGACTAGAGGAGGAGGAGGAAAAGAGAAGGAAGAGTATGAAGAGGAGGAAAAGGAGAAAGAGGAGGAGGAATAGGGGGCAGCTAGGTAGCGCAGTGGATAAAGCACCAGCCCTGGATTCAGGAGGACCTGAGTTCAAATCTGCCCTCAGACATTTGACATTTACTAGCTGTGTGACCATGGGCAAGTCACTTAACCCTCATTGCCCCACCAAAAAAAAAATTTAAAGAGAAGGAAGAAATAGAGGAAAAGGAGGAGGAAGAGGAGCTAGATGAGGAAGAAGAGGAGGATGAGAAAGATGAAAAGGAAGAAGAAGAAGAAGGAGGAGGAGGAGAGGAGAACCTGGGTTTATCAGATGGAACTAAGTAGTGGCCAGTGTAGCCCCAACAGAAAAATGCCACTCTTCTTCAAGGATCCCAGGAATTCAAAGAGAGAACTTTGGAATAAAAGTGCTAGATAAAAGCATAGTAAACTGTGAAGAACAGCACAGAAACTCAAAGGGAAAGAACCATATAAAGCAGGGAGCCCATGGACTAGCCAGAGAATAATAACAGAGAGTTATTTAACTTAATTTAATTCTTTCAATCTGCTATTCATTCCCTTAAAAGAAGTTAACTGAGCTGGGTTTATGACTTACCTTGACTATATATTGTTTATACCAAGTTTTCTGCTCTGTAGTAAAGATTAATCATGTAATTTACCAAACTCAGAGAACTTTGGGTTGCAACAAATATGGTGTGTGTGTGTGTGTGTGTGTGTGTGTGTGTGTGTGTGTGTGTGTGTGTATTTGGAAGGCAGAGGGGGGAGGTCGGGGTGGGGTGGGGTGGAACAATACCAAAGAGGATAAAATGGGGAAAGGCCAAGAATCCTTCAGACAGTATTTTTAGAAGTTCCCTTCTCCTCCCCCCACCCCCCCCAACTAACTCCATACTATATACTTTGGGGGACGGTAGCATCAGATTGTTATCCAAGACTAATAGTGGTGGGAAATTAGCTAGAGAGGCCAACTGTTTTGAAGTTGAATTACACAGGGTAATAATATTTAATAAATTCAGAGTAAGGTCAAGCAGAGTAATCCAATGTATAGTTGAAAGAACCAGTGGGCCACGAGTCAGAAAGCCTGGGTTCTAGACCCTTTTCTCTCACTAAACTAGTTTCGTGACCTTAGGAAAGACACTTGACTTGGGTTCCAGTTTCTTCATTTGTAAAAGGCAAAAAAACTAAGTCCAAGGTCATTTCTTGCTCTATTGTAAACTTCTGATTCTATATTATGTGACCACTGGCTCCTTCCATTTCTATGAACTAAGTAAATTTGATTATTAGCTTGTCAACTCAGGTAGCTTTGTGCACATAAGTTGAAAATCTCATGGAACTAGAGATCTAGCATGTTTATTGGCAGCAATTCAGAAGGTGGTGTTTCTAGATATTTGGCATTCAACCAGGATATTTCTATCCCTAGAATAGGTTATTTTAATGTACTTGGCCTGTGGCTCATACAGTTATAATGAGATTATACCAGATTCATATAAATTATTAAAATAAAATAATAATTTGTCTGTTTTTAGGAGAAATGTCCCCACCCCTGATAATTGTACATGTCTTTTTATGTTTCAAAGTGTGTTCACATTTACTGTGAAGGTAAATGGGGTTGGCATCATTCTCATTTTATAGATATGAAATGAACACAGAGAGGTAAAGCAGCTTGCTTAATTGTACCACTAGTTCAAAGCAAAATTGGCATCAGGGCCTATTTGTCCAGACATCTGTCCCCATGCTTTTTCCAGGAGTTCCTTGAAGGAATTGACAAAAAGCTGGGAAGGATAGCTAACACTTTGGTTGACAAAGTTGGAATTCAAAGAGATCCTGACAGATTTTCAAAACATAGGCCTGAGTTGAAGCTTCCTCATTGAATTGTAACCTCCTTGAGGGCAGGGACTGTCTTTTGCCTCTTTTTTTTTATCCCTAGAACTTAGCAGAGTGCCTGGCACATGGTGGCTATTTAATAAATGTTTATTGAATAATGAATGACTGAATGAATAAGATATAATTTCAAAGGGATTAGTGTAAAGACTTAGACTTGGGTTCAAAAAATCAACTTCATAAGTATAATAAAGGGAAGGAATATTTAGTCTGGTTTATTTGAAAAACAGCCAGGGGTTTTAGAGGATTCAACATAATTTAGAAGTGTGATATAGACTCTAATAAAGCTCATCTTTTTTCATTCAAAATTCATCTTATGCTGCATTCAGAACACTCAGTTATGATAGCTAACATTTATGGAATACTTTAAGGCTTGCAAGGTTCTTTTAAAATATCAGCTCATCTTACTTTTTCTCGTCTCTGTGAGGTAGGTGCTATTATTATCTTCATTTCACGGGTGAGGAAATTGAGGTTGAGTGACTTGCACAGGGTCACACAGCTAGTAAGTCTCTGAGCCAGAATTTGAACTCAGGTTTCCCTGACTCCAACACTAGCTCTCTATCTATCATGAAATTCAGGTGGAGAAGGTGATGGGCATGTCACACTCTTTGCTGATCAGCCCACATCTAGAACTATGTGCTTAGTCCTGAGTGCCACCTTTTAGAAAGAACACTGATAAGCAGGGAGTGTCTAGAGATGGGCCTCAAAGATGACAAAGAGTCTCAAGTCCACACCATATGATAATTGTTTTCATGAAATAAAGGTGTTTATTTAATTTAATTGGACAAGCATGGGTTAAGCACTTATGATGTACAAGGCGCTGTGAGAGACAACAATGAACAAAAGACTGGGCTTTACTTAGGAATAATAACATACATGCAGATCAGTAACATAACCTGGGCCCCCTTCTACATGCCTCCACAAATTCACACCCATAATTCCAGGTACTCTGAGTTAACATTTATTTAAATCCATATGTCATGAGCCCATAGCTTGCAATATCTCAGATGTTTAGCCTAGAGAAGAGACTTAAGGAAGTTATAAAATAGTCTCCTTTAGTATTTGATGAAGGCATTTTGTGGAAGAGAATTTAGGCTTTTTTTTGCTTGGTCCAAGAAAGCAGAACTAGGAGTGATTGGTGAAAGTTGCATGGGGGCAAATTCAGATTTGGTTAAAGGGAGAACTTAACAATTAGAGATATTCAAAACTAGAAGGGGGTCCCTCAGAAGGGAGTTGGTTATCCATCAGTTGAGTTATTCTGTCTAAGTCTGGGGCCTACTTGCTGTGTTTATTGTAAAGGAGATATGTTTTTTAAGGTATGGCTTGAAGTAGATGTCCATCAAGGATCCTTCTAGCCCTAAAATTCTAGTGTGCTATAATTTTGAGTTTATGCAACTTCCAAAGGTGAATTGTGAACCAAATTAGCTTCTTCTATACTTTATTTCCTCTGCAAAATCAACTATAATGAACTCTGCCAGGATGCCAAAGCCTCAAAGTTCCCACCTCATGGCCTAAGGATTTGTGATCTCCAAAATGAGTAAGGCATCTCTGCTCCTCTACTTCTCACCCAGTAAAGGTAGATGTTAAATCAATGGTAGCAAGTGTTCAGCATCACTCTGCATTCATTGGCCTTCTCTCTTCTCCCTGGCCAGACCACCCCACTTTGGCAAGAGAACCCAGTGGAATTTTAACATATGGTCTTGAATTTGGACAGCCAAATGCTTGCATAGAGATTAATTGAAGGTGTTTATGGCACACTTTTTAGCCAAGAGCTTCAAAGTGCTGCCTTGGCCTCTTATTTATGAGTGTTGAAAGGATTTGTCATTGATACTGGGAAGGAGTCACTTCATATATGGAGAAAAACTTGATTGCTTCAATAACAATTTAAGAAACAAGTGATATTCATTTGTAGGATAATGAAGATACAGAATCATGAATTCCACAACCCTTTTTAGCTCCCTATAAAAAATTCCTAGAGAACAAACTTCCTTATGATGGAAGTAGTGATCATGTTAAGCACAGAATTTTGTGAAGAAAGGCAAAGATTCTGTTTCCTTCTATATGAGTTTATGGAAAATAACATTAGGGGTGTAAGAGCTATTTTAAGTGACCCAAAGGACCAAGAATACATGCTGGGTCTAGGCAGGCTTTAGCATATATCAAATGATGGTCTATATCCCAAAAAAGAGAAAAAGACCTATTTGTCCAAAAATATTTATAGCAGCTCTTTTTGTGGTGGCTAAGAATTGGAAATCTAAAGAAGGTCCATCAATTGGGAAATGTCTAAACACACTGTGGCATATAATTGTGATGGAATATTATTGTACTATAGGAAATAACAAACAGGATAACTTCAGAAAGGTCTGAAAAGACTTGTATGAACTGATGTATAGTAAAGTAAAGAGGACCAAGAGAACATTGTACACAGAGGCAGCGATATTATTTAATAAAGAACTGTGAATGACTTAACTATTCTCAGCAATACAAGGATCCAAGACAATCCCAAAGGATTAATGATGAAAAAATACTATCCACCTCCAAAGAAAAAACTGATATTGACTGAACACAGACTGAAGCATGCTATTTTTTGCTTTCTTTCATTTTTTTCTTTTATTCGAGTTTTCTTGCACAAGATGACTAATATGGTAATGTTTTACACAATCATACATGTATAGCCCATATCTGATTGCTTACCGCCTCAAGGATAGGGAAAGGAGGAATAAAATTTGGAACTCAAAATTATAAATAAATATGTTTGCTACTTTTAAAAAATGATGGTCTGTGCACCAAGAGTAGCATAATGGTTATCACTGAAGAAATGTAGGATTACAAAAAAAGATGAGCCAGTCTTGTTGTAAGACTGAACAAATGCACATCACTAGGACTCTACTGACAATCAAAGAATGACAAAAGATTGATAAAAGATCTTCCAATGTATTAGATAGACCATTTATTGAGGATTTATATGAGGAGAGGGACAAAAATTGCATAGCATGAGGCCAAGAAGAATTGTGATTTGTACCAATGGAAGGGATTCTCATATCAGAGAGATGAGACTGCAGATAAATAAAGAAGTTTGCTCACTGTAAAAGAAACCTAGCTTCAGAATGAATGTCAAATTTGAAATATTCATTTAAAAAATATTCACTTTTGAAATTGATGATTCAGAGAATTTTTCTTAATTTATATTTATTTGCATACAGATCTCTTCTCTTAAATACATACATACATATATAATTAGACTGCCTTATACGTATGTGTGTATACACATTATATGTGTATGCATTTTTTTAACCTCAGGACTGTAATATGATCTCTTCCATATGGGCACTCCCTACACTGGTACAGATCAAAACTCCTCCATTTCTACTCAATTCTATTTATGTCCACTCATACATTCTTCCTGAGACTTTAGGCAGCACCCTAGGTGCCTTTCTTCAAGTTTTATTATGTTCTATGGGTACCAGTGCAGTCCATCTTTGAGTCTTCACTCTGGCTAGATAACTGCTCTTGGTCCTGCCTTTTCAGCTCATTTATTTAGTGAACAATATATTTTGCACCACTTCTTTCTGGAAGTCAATATGATTAGTAGGTTACAGCCTGTTCACCCAAACCATACATCTCTCTATTGCCCTTTGGAGGCCCCTATGTTTTATATTCTTTGGAGGTTGTTCTGTTCCTTGACTCATGTATACACACACACACACACACACACACACACACACACACGAAGAATTTATTGACTTTAGACATCATCTAGCAAAACAAAACAAGATGAAGTTGATTATTCAATCATTTTATCCATTTTAAGAACCAAATTAGATCACCAGTAAGTTGATCCCAAACACCTAATGAACAATTTAATTCAATTTAGTAAGCATTTATAAAGTGAAGATTTCATCATACCATGCTGCCCATTTTAGACTGTTGAGACATTGTCTAACATGTTGAGATAAATGTTTTCATGAAACATAAGCGAACTTAATCATTAAAAGCAAAACAAAACAAAACAAAACCTCAACTGATGAAGTTAGGAAGAAAAAAGTAGAAAATGAGTTTTAAAAAATAATTTGTTCTGCTGTCTAGGGGAGGGGGGAAGGAAGGGAGGGAGGGAGAAAAATCTGAAATTGTAAATCTTGTATAAACAAAAGTTGGGAACTATCTTTACATGTAATGGAAAAAATAAAATACTTTATTAATTTTAAAAAAATAATTTGTTTTTCTAATTTGGATGGAAATGATTTAAAAAAAGGAGTGCTAAGTATCAATAAGGCTGCCAATAAGGGGCATATCGATGTTGCAATAAATAGAGCACCAGGCCTGGAGTCAGGAAGATGAGTTCAAATCCAATTTCAGACACTTACTACCTGTGTGACTTTGAACAAGTCACTTAGGTTTCCTCATCTGTAAAATGAGCCGGAGAAGAAAATGGTAAATCACTCCAGTGACTTTGCCAGGAAAACCCCAAATGGGGTCACAAAGAATCAGACACAACTGTAATGACTGAACAACAAAGAACAAAACAACAAAAGAGGCCATTTACATTATTGACTTCTCCAGCTCGCAATTGCTGGCAAATTTAAGCTTTCAACAGAGGCAGGCAGATTAGTGTGCTTCTTAGTAGACCTCGTATGATTGGCATCACGTTTCAAAAAAAAAGTCCAAACTAGGTATCATCTTTGATTCTTTCCTCTTCCCTACCTCTCATATTCAATCCTGTTGGTTCCATCTCTAAACATCTTTCAATTACATCTTTTCTCTCTTTCTATTGCTACCACCCTAATAATGCTCACATCACCACCCATGTGGACTATTGCCATAATGTCCCAAGAGGCCTTTCCTCTCCAATCCATTTTTCAACTCACTGCAAGAATAAGGTTTCCTATATGTAGATCATGCTCTAAGATCTCCAATGGCTCCCTCTTGCCCTCTGAGTAAATTTCAAACTGCTCTGCCTACTTTTCAAGAACCTCCTCAATTTGGCACCACTCTGGTTTTCCATCTTTATATCACATTTCACTCGTAAGTAAATTCTGGGCTTCACACAAGATGAACTCTAGAGGCTCTCCAAACTTGCTCTGTGCTCTTGGAACCTTTGCTTACATTGTTCCCTAGGCTTGGCATGCCCTTCCTTTACTCATTTACTTATTGAATTCCTGGCCATTTTTAAAAAGCAAACAAAGGCCATTACTTTCATATAGCTTTCCCTAATTTCTTCCAGCCCCAACTCACTAGTGATGATTTTTGTCCCCCTGACCCCCCAGTCACTTTGTTTTGTAGCTATTAAACACACTCATATAACATTGTATATTATGTCTCCCAATGTTTGTATCCTTATTCCCTATGACTGTAAACTCCATGAGGATCCTATTTCATCTAAACAACATTTCTCTAGTGTCCAGTACAATGCCCAAGTACTATAAGTACTTGATAAATGTTTATTGGTTCATCGAACACCAATAAGAGTACCAAAGCACGTGTCTTGAAAAATACCCAGTTGACTCACAGGTGGAACATAAGACCTAACTATTTATTCTCTGTTTGAGAATCATTTAAAGGTCATGAAGATGTTTATCCTGATAGAAAAAAAGATTCAGTGCAGAAAGAATAATAGTCTTCAAATATCTGAAGGGTTGTCATACTGAAGAGGGAAGTAACTGTGTTCTGCTAGGCCTCAGATGGCAGAATTAGGAATAAGTGGCGGGAGAAGCAGAGCTGGCAAATGAAGGCTTAATGTCAGAATATTAGTGCCTTCCAAAAGTGGGCTGGGCTTCCTCAGAAGGCGGTGGGTTCCTCCTCATTGTCGGTTAGATGATAGATAAGCTGTAATGGGGATAATTGGGCAGCTAGGTGGCTCAGTAGATAGGGTATCAGAGCTGGAGTCAGGAAGACTCAGCTTTTTGAGTACAGGTCTTGCCTCAGACACTTACCAGCTGTGTGACCCTGGCAAATTATTTAACCCTGTTGGCCTCAGTTTTCTTGTCTGGAAAATAAGCTGGAGAAGGAAATGGCAAACCACTCCGATATCTCTGCCAAGAAAACCACAAAGGGGGTCACAAAGAGTTGGACATGACTGAAAATGATTTAATAAAAATGGAGATCATCCTTTTGAGGTCTGCATTGCTATCCAATTTTAAAACTCTATTAATCTGATCTGGGAACTACTGGCACAACAGAAGACCCTGGAGCATCTATACTAGACATTCATATCTCAAAAACCCAAGAATCACGTCTTCTGCTGCTACACTGAGGCAATGAATGGCCCAGTGAAAAGAACAGTCAGGAGAAGAGAATGAGATGGATATTTTCTTTGCACTTCTCTCCCTCCTAATTCTCTCAAACTTCCCTTGGGCCCAATTTGGGAATTCTTGTGGAGGCTAAAGTCCAGCAGCTTAACAGCTATTAAACAAGGTCATAAAGTGAAGATGCGGTCTGGAAGACTGTACATTCAGTCCTGGTAGTCACCAGGACCTGCCAAAAAGCTTGATTCTTTTGTGGAACCAAGCCCCACTGGGATTACAAAGGAGATGAGAAAAAACGAGAAGGAAGGAAGAGCTTGAGATGGACTGCCACAGAACATTGCCTACTAAGTCATCTGGATATTGCTATTTAGTACCTGAAAAGTCTTCCATTATGCATTATTAAATTCATGTATTATTGAATCATGGTCGGTATCGCCTAGAAGGAAACAACGATGGTTTCTTAGTTTAAATGAAAGGCCTGCCTCCTTATTTGAATAAAACTTCATTCCCGGCTGCCTAGCATGATAATCAGAAAACTGCATTAGGCAGGTAGTACTGTAGAAATTAAAAAATAATGAAACAAGGCTTTCCAGCCAGACATTGTTCCCTTGCCTGCTTTTTCACATCTTCAGATTTCCTACTTTGAGTTGATAAGACAACAGCAAATGAAGATAACAACATGAGAGGAAAATCATTCACTCTAATAGGCTCCACCTGTGCCGACTTCAGCTCATTTACATGGCTGCAGAAAAATTAGAAATCATGAAGTAATTAGTCTGTTCTAGATTATGCTGTATGTCAACTGATACCACTCTGGAGAGCACTAGTGCTAAAATGCTTGCAGGAAGATAAATCTACTAGCCTATACAAACATTTTTAATTACCTGGAAAACAGGATGGCCTATTGAGAAAGCGCCATTGTGAACCTGGGCTGCTCTCTTGCTATTGGAATCAGATGTCATGAAATTCCAATGTTTATGTAATTGACTCATAGAATGTTTGATGACTAGTTGAAACTGCCATCAAACATTCTATCAGCTGAAATTTGTGCCCATACGTTGGCTTTCCAGTTATTCAACAAAAGCCTATTTGGAACTAAGGGCTCCTCTAGTGAGCATCAGAGGAAAAAGAAGGAAATTTTTATGATGCTTCTGTCTTTTGGATTTGGGGGCAGGGGTTACGCCTGGGTCTCTGAACTAACGAGGGAACTAAAATTTGATTATTTGTTATAAACTGCTAAGAAATATTGTGTCCAGTCTGAAACTAGAGTAGCCATGAGCTCCTTTGGGATTGAATGTGTATGGATGACTTGTTTGGGGAATCTGAGAAACTGTGGGCTGATAACTTTCTATTCACTTGAGACCCGAAGCATATTTTTAACTTTTTAAAAAGCCATCGAAGTATCTGGTGAAATACATATTCATGGAAATCCAGGACTTACTTTCTGTTTATTGCGTTTATATGGAGCCGCTTTCCAGCTTTGCTTTGATTTGCTCATAGTAGGGCATTTGTCTTCATGACCACTTTATTTATTTTGCCTTTGCTTTTCTTGTTTCTGTAATCTTTTTATTGGATTTCAGGGTAATGCAAGACAGACAGGTTCAGTCTGTCAGTTTACAGAAGGAGCACTGATCCAAAGGAAGCCCTCTGCTGGAGTAGGCTCTGCTACTTGGATCCATGTAAACTCTGGGAACACTGACAGGGTTTCTGTCCTCGGCATGTGCCCCAGGAGGAGAGGGCCAAGGATTCTTTCCAAAAATATGGAGCTCTCTTTTCAGCATCATCAGCTCAGCAGCCAAGGGCTTCTCCCAAAGACAACATCAGTCGGCCAGTGTGAGTAATGAAAACTGGGCTCCAGGTGAGGGGATGTATCTTGAATGTCAGAATCAGTACAGAGCTTCTGTAAGGGTGCCTGTGTACTATGGGCACAGAAAGACTAGCCAGGCTCTCTCTTACCTTCAAGAATATGTTACAATCTGGGGGCAGCTAGATGGCTCAGTGGATAGAGCACTAGCCCTGGATGCAGGAGGACCTGAGTTCAAGTTTGGCCTCAGACACTTGTTCCAAAGACTGTGAAGGCACTTGAAGCAGATGCTGTGGAACATTTAGAGCTTGGTCAGACACTAAAGATGCCATGGTCATGCACTGCATGCCAGGATATCACTAGTCAGCTCGACTTTTATCTTGCCACTGGACTTCAATGACTCTGTGAGGCTAGTGACTTTGTGCAACTCTGCCTCACTTAAATCCAATTCACATGCAAGTCAAGACTTCACCTGAGATGTCATTGGTCCTCTTCGAAATGAAGGACAAACAACCATTCCATGCAACACTTTACTTTCTTTTTCAAGGGTAGATAATAAGGATAATTGGACATTGTATAATAGAAGCAAATGAATAATAATAACAACAGCAATAACTAACATTTATATATATTTATATAGCTCATACTTTGTTCCAGGCACTATATCAAGTGCTTTACAATTATCTCATTTTATCTTCACCACAAAGTTGGAAGGGAGGTGATATTTTTTATCCCCATCATATAGTAGGGGAAACTGAGGCAATTATAGCATGAGTGATTTGCCCAGGGTCACACAGCTAATAAGTATATGAGAATTGATTTGAATTCAGGTATTCTTGACTCTAGGTCCGATGCTCTATCCACTGAACCACCCAGCTTCTTATATTTTTAGGACTGAACTCTTCAACCTCCATTTAAGAAATGAGGACATACCAAACATATTCAAACATCTTCTCATTTCCCGCTTTGTATTTCTCTCCTATACTCTCAAACCAGATACTTTCCACCACCCTTGCCCCACTCCCCTTTCAGCTTAATTTGTGTGTTGTCTTAGACCATAAGCTCTTTGAGGTCAGAGACTGTCTTTCCTTTTGGGGTTTGTATCCCCCAGTATTTGTATTCACCGTGCCTGGCACATAGCAGCCACTTAATAAGTGTTTATTCACTATTGAGTGGAAGGCTATTGAGTTTATTGACAATTGAGTAGAAGCCAATAGTAAAAAAACTATTGAGGAAAAATCACTCATTTAACAGATGAAAAAAACTGAGGTTCAGAGAGAAGCCTTTTACACAGGATCACTTTAATGAAAAAGGGAGGCTAGAACAAGCATCCCCTGCCTCTTAGGTTCATATGATTTCCACCATACAAAAATTCAGTTCAAATCAACAAACAACAATCATAGTAGCCATGAGAGAATTTCATACTAGTGCCATGTTTTAATAAAAAATTTTTGGTGCATTTAGGTGGCAAAGTGGATAAAGTACCTGCCCTGGATTCAGGAGGACCTGAGTTCAAATCCAGCCTCAAACACTAAACACTTACTAGTCTTGTGACCTTGGGAAAGTCACTTAACCCTCATTGCCTCGCAAAAAACAAACAAAAAATTTTCAACCCTTTCACTTTGCCTCCCAGAATAATGGAACAAATTAGCAGCAGAGAGAAGCAGAGACCTATTTCCTTCTTCCTATAAAAGGGAGAGAGAAGGGGAGATTTGTGATCCCATGGCCTTAGAGCTCAAGTCACCAACTGTTGCTCCAAGGATGTTATCTCGGTTTCACTGTATCTGTATCTGCTCCTTATTATGTGTGTGACTTTGAGCTAGCTAACTTCTCTGGGTCTCAGTTTGCTCACCTATGAATGAAGGAGATTGTATCAGATGATCTTTAAAACCCCTTTTACCCTTAAATCCTATGGGATTTTGATAATTCAGTGAATGTTGGACTATGACTGAGTAAAAGGTTTCTAAATTTTTTTTTAATTTTATGTAATGATATCCCCTCCTCTGTCCTCCCCTGTGTGCGTGCACACACACGCACATATACACACATGCCTTTATATGGAGAGAGAGGTTCTTTCAAGATTTGGTAAAAACACAATATTCATCATAAGGATTGAATCATTCCATTGAGAAAATAGAGAAAGGACACATAAGTATTAAATGCAATCAATCATGTGGCTACCCCTGTGTCTCAGGGTCTACAACTCTGAGACATGTAGCATGTCTAATGGGGTGGATTGGTATCTTTTGAGTCACATATCAGGATGTTTTAAAACCCCTCCACTTCCTGCCTTTGTTGACACCCTTAAGAAATTAATGTCTATGAGAGAAACACTTGTGCTAATTGGTGAGGGTCCAAGGGGTTCTGTGACCCCATATTAATTTCATATTAGGACTCTAATATATGCAAGTACCCCTTGGTCAATGAGAAGGGTGGATGCCTTCCTTTTTTCCAGATAGACCAGAGAGTATATGAATATATCAGCAGGTTCATGGGTATAAATAACAGGATATGTGTATATATAAAAAAAGATAGGGAGCAGCTAGATGGTGCAGTGGATAAAGCACCAGCCCTGGATTCAGGAAGACCTGAGTTCAAATCCAGCCTCAGACACTTGACACTTATTAGCTGTGTGACCCTGGGCAAGTCACTTAACCCTCTTTGGCCCACAAAAAAAAAAAAAAGATAATGGATGATAGACTTTAACTACATGTCAGATATCCAACTCACTGCAGAGAAGATAATTAGATATAATGGAATATAGAAGCTAATTACAGTAAAGGACATGTATATACAAAAGGACTTATAGAAACCAGCTGTTATACTACAAGGCAAAGTGTTGGATAAAGAGATGGTGAAGTGGATAGAATGATGGATCTGGAGTCAATAAGGCTTGTGTCCAAATCCAGCTGCAGACACTTCTAGCTATGTGTCACTTAATTGTCTCAGCCTTCTCAACCATAAATAGGTATTATAATAATAACACTTATCTCCCAACACTGTTGTAAAGCTAAAATGAGATATGTGTAGAGCACCAGCACAGTGCCTGGCACATAGTAGGCACTTGCTGAATGCTTGTTCTCTTCCCCTTCCTCCTCCACCCCTTCCCTCTGTGGTAAAAAATGGAAGTTTTAGCTGAATCATTTGAGAGTTGAGCGCATGCTACTGATGCGGCTTTTGAAGGACCGCCCTTTTGGGGAGGAACGGCCGTGGGCCTGCTGCTGCCCGGAGAGCTGGCCAAGCACACCGTGCTTCTGGGAGGGCAGTTTAAAAACTGAGGGTGGAACGGAAGTCAGGTCTCTCTCACTCTGGCTTCTCAGCTTAGCGGTGGCTGCGCACGCATCTGGTGTTCCGTGCTGGTTCTCAGCCTGGCAGGCAGTTTGGGATTCGGTGAGTTTTATAAAAGAATATAGACTAAGCTTAGATCTAAGATTATTCATTTGTATTTCTACTTTCCTATTTCCCTAATTGGTATCACCTTTTTGTTATCTAATTAATTCCCATAATCCCTCACTGATTAAAGCTCAGAGGCTTCTTTTTCTTAGTGGTCTGGGATATATATATATAAGGGAAAAGTTAAAGGGGGAGTTTAATGCTTTTATATCCAATTTTAAATCTCACACCTCCCAATCCATAATTCCAAATAAAGGTTCTCTGGTTACCTTTTTTTTTTAGACTGATTTTCTCTATCTTGCCCAGCCATGGAGTACAACAGCCACTTATAGGCCTGATCCCCCTGTTAATTGGTTCAGAAACTTGAACCTGTTCCATTTTTGACCTGGGCCAATTTACCCCTCTTTAGATATTTCTTCCCCTTACTCCCACCCCTCATCACCATACAGGTTCATCTTATTGATACCTAGCTTAGTGCAGACAACCAATTGACTTTAATTCTACTATTGCTCAAATTCCTAAGCTCAAATGGCTCATGAGTTCAGCCCACTTGGTAGCTGGAATTATCCCTTTGTACCATCATGCCCAGTATCAAATCTTTTTTTTTTTTTTTTTTTTTTTTTTTTTTTTAGTGAGGCAATTGGGGCCAAGTGACTTGCCCAGGGTCACACAGCCAGTTAAGTGTTAAGTGTCTGAGGCCGGATCTGAACTCAGGAACTCCTGACTCCAGGGCCGGTGCTCTATCCACTGCGCCACCCAGCTGCCCCAGCCAGTATCAAATCTTAACTAGACATGGATGCTACTAATTGTCCCTGGCCTAAGTACATATCAAACCCTCTTGCCCCAAGACTGTCTGAAAATGTTAAGATATATTAAACTGGCCTCTACCTCCACTGAAGGCCTAATAAAAGAACTGAAATAATAGATGAGGACTAAAATGAGTGATTTTTAATCTAAAAGAAAATGTATGGTCTTGATAGAAGATGGAGAATCTAACCAAAGCAGTGGGCATCTATTTTTTTTAAAACAGAGGAGGTAAACTTCAAAAACTTAATGTTTTAACAGGAAATAATGGTGCAAAGTCAAAAAACTGTAAAATTTGGAAAACAGGTGAGACATCTATAATAAAAAATAATTTACATGGAAAATAGGTCTAATTTGAGAATCTAATGCTTATTGATCCTCTTTAGAAATGAAGAATGGACAACAACAATGAGCTTTGGCTTCCCATAAATCATGACAAAACAAAACAAAACAAAACATAAAAAGAATCCCTGAAAACCATACTGAGCAAAATCATTAAAGACAATTGCCAAGAAGTATTAGAAGCAGAAGGCAGGGGCAGCTATGTGGTGCAGTGGATAAAGCACCAGCCCTGGATTCAGGAGGACCTGAGTTCAAATCCAGATTCAGACACTTGATACTTACTAGCTGTGTGACCCTCGGCAAATCACTTAACCCCTCATTGCCCTGCAAAGAAAAAGAAGAAGAAGAAGCAGAGGGCACATTATCATTTTAACTGAAAATCCTCCTAGAATGCTTTGTTTCTCTAGCCTCCAACCTCCTGTGTAGATCTCCAAAAAAAAAAAAAAAAAAGAACAAACAAGAGTCACACAGGATGAAAAGGCATGAATAGATTGGTATCTTTTTGTGTGTGTGTGTGAGGCAATTGGGGGTTAAGTGACTTGCCCAAGGTCACACAGCTAGTAAGTGTCAAGTGTCTGAGGTCAGATTTGAACTCAGGTCCTCCTGACTCCAGGACTGGTGCTCTATCCACTGTCCCACCTAGCTGCCCCCTTAATGGATTGGTATCTGCACTGAGAGAGTATTATCCATTATTATGCTTGTCAAAGATTTTAAAAAATAAAACACCCAAAGATCATGGAGAAATGGAATCAGAATTGCAATCATTTTTAATGTTGTATATAAAAGTTCCACCCCCACTCTTTTCTGGGTCTGATGTTCCTTGTTTACAACCTACTCTATTCTGCCCCCTCGGGTCTACTGATGAAGATGCTGAGGCCCGGATAAGAGAAGTGACTTGTCTAAAGTCATAGATCAGTCAGTGGCAGAGCATGGCCTAGAACGAAAGTTTTCTGAGTTTCATGCCTTTGATTGTTCCACTACATTGTACCTCAGATGAAAGTCTGGCCTTTTAAGTGATGAAACTTCAGAGAGACAAAAAGCAGGAAGGGCATCATGAGGAGCACTGGCAATGTTGTTAGAGATGGAGCCAAATTATTCCATGGCAAGAAATCCCTCTTCTCTTCTATACTTCACATGTGGGTTCCCTTGTGAGTCAGAGAGCAAATGTTCAAATTCTGTCTGAGGTACTCCAGTCCTGCTTAGTACTGTCTCGAAAGAAGTTGAGTCTTTATAGCTGAGGCATGTGAAGACAGATGACTTTCCCTCTTCCTGGCAGTTTTACAATGCTAAAATTCTATGGCTATGACCGACGCTTGTTCTTCCCTATTTCATAAGGGTGCTATGAAGCTAAAGAAGAAAATAAACATAAAAAATACTTTGAGCTTTCTAAAATAAAAGACTTGCGTGGCTCCCAAGTAGTAAAATTCCTGGCCTCCACACCTCTGTTCACTCTGCTTTTATCACTTGGAATACCTTTACCACTGTTCTCAGACTATCTAAAATCTACTCTTATTTTAAGGGGATACTGTAGCATTTATTTTATAGGGTTGTTGGGGAGGGAAAGAAATGAATATTTTTATAGCACCTACTATGTGCCAGGTACTGAGTGCTTTTACAAATATTTTCTCATTTTATGTTCACAACAACCATATGAGGTAGATGCTTCTGTTATCCCCATTTTGCTTGTTGAAGAAACTGAGGCAAACAGAGGTTAAGTGACTTGCTCAGGGTAACCCACCTACTAAGTGTCTGAAGCAGGATTTTGAGCCCAGGTCTTCCTGACTCCAAACCCAGCACTCCATCCACAGTGCCACCAACTGTCTTAGTATGCCATCAGCTGCCTCAATGAGGCTCAAATGAGATAATATATGAAAGACATTTTGTAAACCTTCTAATAACATCCAAATACCAGTTATTATTCCAAGCCCAGCTCCACAACCCCCTCCTTCATCAAACCTTCCTTGACTACCCCAGTCCATAGTCCTTGCTCAGCACTCTGCCCTCCTGAAGTGTTTATTATCTCTAATAGCCATTACGCATTTAACATATTCCACCTTGTAATGCTGAGGGGCTTTTCATATAAACACATATTATTTGGCCAACTGGATTATAGACTCTTTGAGGCCAGGAACTATGTCTTCTACTTTTCTCCCCTATTTCCCAATAGTTCCTGGCACAACGCCTATGTTTTGTTGATAGTTAGTTATTATTGTAACACCCAACTTTTATAACTCTTCAAGCCCCAATGCTTTCCCATAATCCTGAGTTAGTTTTACAAGAGGCCTGGTGCATGTAAATCTCTTAATCTCAGGTCTAAATATTTTTAAACCATATTTACCAGGAATCTGTGGACATCCATGCTTAGGAGGGATAACCCAAGAGGTTAGTAATAGTTTGCAAAACCTTTCACCTATAGGGCACTGGTTCAAGACTTGCCTGAGTGCATCAAAAGTTGTTTCTCTCTCACAGCTGTTGAGTAACCTATATGAGATTAAATGGTGATCTGGGGCCACTTGTCAATGGACAGCTGGGAGAGCTTCTTAAAGCAAAGTTGGGAATTGTTATTTTCTCAGGCATTAACAGAAGCATTCAATTATGGGAAGACTGAGAGAAAGAAAGAATCCGATGGGCAGGCAGCAATTATGGCCATGCTGTTAACTATTCCATAACCTACCCAAAGCAAAATTTTCAAGTAGAAAAAGCCATCTGACATTTTCTTCCTTCTCCTCACATCCCATCTGCTGACATCTCCAGATTACAGCCACAATCAGGGGAGCTGAAACATCTGAACTATAAGTGAAGAAAGACAGTAGTTGTTGCCAATCATTCCAACAAGGACACAAACTTTCTTCTACTCTAAGTCTTCCTACAAACAATAGATAAAAGAGGAAACCTAGAGATTGGATTCATGTACTGAACTTGGACATATACTTTGTTTCCAAAGCTTGTCAAGAGAAAAAATAAGAGAACCAGATGAAACCTCTTTGTGTCAAAGCACTGTGGCTAATGGGAATCAATTTACCTGAGTAACTTTCCTTGTGTACTTGTGTTTGTATTCCCCCCCCCCAACTTCATATTATATGAGTCTTTAATAAAGTCTTTGTACATTGGATTATGTTGCATATTGCCTGAGATTTTAGACATATAATATATTAAAATGCTAGGCAATGATAATTGTAGATTACAATAATGGTTGAAGAATCCTTGATAACACTTGCTGATACCTTTCTTATTCTCTTCTATACATTCTTGTTAGTGGTTGTGGGACCCTAACACCAGCAATTCCTATCTTATGGACAACTTTATCAGACCTTTGCTCATATCTAGGTTCAACTAATACTATCATTCCTCAGAAGCATTAAAAGATAGCTACTTAAGGTATGAATCTACCACCTCTACCCTCATCCCTATGTACATATACATGTATGCATATATACTTATATTATCTATACATGGTGACTAGGTACCTGAGTGGATAGAGTGTTGAGCCTGGAGTCAGGAAATTGTTTTTCAGCCATTTCCAGTCATGCAAGACTCTTTGTGACCCCTTTTGGGATACTCTTGGCAAAGATACTGGAGTTATTTGCTATTTCCTTCTCCAGCTCATTTTACAGATGAGGAAACTGAGGCAACAGGGTTAAGTGACATGCCCAGGGTCACATAGCTAGTATGTATCTGAAGCCAGATTTGAACTCAGGTCTCCCTGACTTTAGGCCCAGCACCCTATCCACTATGCCAGCTAGCTACCCAGAGTCAGGAAACCTGAGTTCAAATATGGCCTCAGATACTTACTAGTTGTGTGACATTGGGATCTCTGTTTGCATTAATTCACTGAAAAAGGAAATGGTGGGGGCAGCTAGCTAGCACAGTGGATAAAGCACTGGCCCTGGATTCAGGAGGACCTGAGTTCAAATCTGGTCTCAGACACTTGACACTTACTAGCTGTGTGTGACCCTGGGCAAGTCACTTAACCCTCAGAAGAAAAAAAAAAAGGAAATGGCAAACCATTTTCAGTGTCTTTGCTAAGAAAACCCCATGAACAGCATAGTGTGCTATGGTCTGCAGGGTCACAAAGAGTTGGATGTGGTGGAATGACTGAACAACAACAATAATCTGTATGTACAGATATCTGTCCATATACATATGCACATATATTGATATGCATGTATATGTATAAATTTGTGCATGTGTATGCAGGTATTATGCATGTCTCTATGTATGTGTAATAGTTGATTTAAAAATGAAAAATTATTAACACCCAAGAGAATGAATCACTAATAGTAGAATATTCGGAACTATGGGAAATTGCTTTGTCCATATTTCTTAAATCATTTAACATAGGCAACTCCCTAGTCATAAAACCAGGTTTGCAGCATCTTCTGACCCACTGCATGGAAAAGCAGGATTATATGGTCACAACAACATCGGACTAGGAATATAGCGATGCTGACCCTATTTCCAGTTCTACCACCAGACATCTACCTACAGGATTTGGGGTAGGCCACAACTTCCCTGGGCTTCCATTTCTTCTTCTGTACAATGAGAGGGCTGAACAAGATATTCTCCAAAACCGTCTCAAGTTCTGATATCCTAGAGTCTGAACCTTGTCTCTGTTTGTCCTGTGAGACCCTGGGTGAATAATCCCTCAGAGCCTCCATTTCTTAATTCATAAAAAGAGGTTGTTGAACTAGATGAAGTTCATTCCATGATTCCCCTAACTCATATTTGTGCCCTGGATCCAATCAGGTATTCTTCTAGACCCCTCTGTAGCCTTTAACACCATCAAGCACCCTCTTCTTTTTTTCTGTTTCTTTGGGGGGGGCAGTGAGGGTTAAGTGACTTGCCCAGGGTCACACAGCTAGTGTCAAGTGTCTGAGGCTGGATTTGAACTCAGGTCCTCCTGAATCGAGGGCTGGTTCTTTATCCACTGTGCCACCCAGCCACCCTCAATCACCCTCTTCTTGATGCTCTCTTCTCTGGAGGTTTTCAGGACTCTGCTCTCACCTGGTTCTCTTCCTACCCATCCAACTGTTTTTCCTCAGTTGTCTTTGCTGGTTCTTCATCCAGAAAACACTCCCTAGAGAGAGTGTGTCCCCCAGGGCTCTGACCTAGGCACTCTCTTACTCTCTCTCTGTACAATGTCACTTGGTGATCTCATCAGCTCCTATGGATGCAACTGTCATGCCTATGCAAATGATTCTCAGATTTATTTTTCCAGCCCTAGCCTCTTCCTTGACCTCCGGTCTCATCTCCAACCACCAATAGACTTTTTGAATTGTATGTATCGTAGCTCCCTCTCTCCAAAATGAAACTCATTATCTTCCTCTCCCAATTCTTCTTAGCTTCCCTGTTACTCTCAAGGGCTCCTACCACCCTCCCAGTCATCCAGGTTCCCAATCTAGGTGATTTGATTTGCTTCATCTTTGACTCCTCACTCTCCCCCCACCCCCATATCTAATCTGTTGCCAAGCCTTGTTGATGTCACCTGTGTAGCATCTCTCCAATTCACCCCTTCTCTCCTCTGACACTACCAGCCCTACCTACCTCTCCCCACCCTATAGGCCCTCATCTCCCATGTAGATTATTGCAATAACCTGCTGGTTGCTCTCCCTAACATGTCTTTCCCCACGCCAGTCGATCCACCACTCAGTTATCAAAGGGATCTTCCAAAAGCACAGGTTTGATTTTGTCACCCCTTGACTCAATAAACTTCACTGGTTCCCATTACCTTTAGGACCAAGTAGAAAATCCTCCATTTTTGCATTCAAAGCCCTTCATAACCTGTCCTTCCTCCTCCACCTTTCCAGTCACTTTACACCTTACATCCTGCCAAGGGCTCTTCACTTCAGGGATATTGGTTTCCTTACTGTTCCTCAAACAAGATCCTTCATTTCCTGACCTCAGTTATTTTCTCTGGCTGTCCCCATGCCTGGAATATTCTCCCTCCTCACGGGTTCCCTGGATTCCTTCTAGTCCCAGCTAAAATCCCACTATCTTCAGGAAGCCTTCCCTAATCTGCCTTAATTCTAGTGCCTTCCCTTTGTTGACAATTTCCACTTTATCCTGTGTGTAACTTGTTTGCACATGTTTGCATGTTGTCTTCCCCTTTAGACTGTGAGCAACTTGAGGGCAAGGACTATCTTTTCCCTCTCTATATATCCCTAGCACTTATCACAGTGCTTGGCACATAGTAGGAATTTAATAAATGTTTACTAACTGAGTGACTGATAAAAATGAAAAGTTTTATTGCGGCCAGAATGATTTATTAACATCTGATAAATTGGTGATGAGCCTGTCCAACTTTAGGAAGAAGGGTGGCTCTTGATCACAGATGTGTAGTATATTACAGGACATTTATTTGAAGCCTTTCCAGTTTGGTGGTCTCTGCCAAGGCTTGTAAGTCACTGGCATAACCTTCAAGAACCTACTTTCACTTCCCTACAATGAGGCATAGCAAAAGGACTTCAGTGATTGTAGCTTAAAAAAAATTAAGAGTGAATAAGCATAGTTCAGATAGGTTTAAGTATCCACATTTTGTCACTCATCTCATTTCTCCAGGTTACCTTTCTGACCCTGTTTGTTTTATTTTTCTGTCTACCTGCTTTTACCTAGGCTGTGTCTCATACCTGGTGTCTTCTCCATATTCTTCTCCACCATTGAAATCCTATACACCAGGGCAGCTAGGTGTATAGAAGCTGCTTAACTCTAAATAGAAACTACTTAATGTAAATGGATCCTTTTATATAATAACCTAAATAAAGTTCAGGGACTAAGGCGAGGAATCTTTGGGAGAGGATAGTTTGTTTGGGGGAGATCCATAAGTCAATCAAGAGTCTGGAATTTACAAAGGTTGGTAGATAGAGCACTGGCCCTGACTTCAAATCTGGGCTCAGACACTTAACACTTACTAGCTGTGTGACCCTGGGCAAGTCACTTAACCCCAATAGCCTCACCCCCCCCCCAAAAAAAATGCTATACACCTCTCTAAGTTCAGATCAAGTTCCACCTTCTCAGACTCAAATTCAGAATGTGAGACCTGAGACATCTAAAGACATCCTTAAACATCTTGTTCAAATGAGATAATGTACATTAAGCTATTCATCAACTGTAACACACCATATAAATATTAGGGATCTTTCCTTAATTATTCACATTCAGATGACACTTTAAGCTTTATAAAACTCTTTCCTCATAACATCCTGGGAGACATATCATTATATTCCTAATCTTTGAGATAAAGAAACAAGATGCAGAGAGGTGAAGTGATTGGGCAAGCACACTTCACTGCCTCAGCAGCTGAGTACAGAATCATGCCCATAGTAGGTACTAGTAAATGTTGAATAAATGAATGAATTAATTGAGTGTTTGGGCAAAGGAGGAAGAAAATTTTTCAGGGACAAGCTCTCCCAGTTGAGGCCCCCCAGGAATGGAGCCAAGCTCTGGAGACAAAGCTTGCCTTTTTCTTACCCTGAACTCCCAATGTGCTCAGTGTCCTCAAGGCTTTGGGCCCACAGAAGGACACATGGTCGGGTCTCTAATGTGCTCTACACCACTATTATTTCCACTGAGTTACACACTCCCTGGAGAATACCTCTTGTTCTCTGCCTAGGAATAACTCATTCTCTGCCTAGTAAATCTGATCCCCCTACACATGGTTAAGACTGGCCATTGCATCATTATTGCTCTACAATCTTTCTCTGTAATCCTCTCTCTTTCTTTCTTATCAACTAATCCAATGAGTGTTATACTGCCTCATGATGTGTCTTTTAGTATGAAGGCTTCATGGGGCAGTAAAAAGAATACTGGAGGGGGCAGCTAGGTGGCACAGTGGATAAAGCACCGGCCCTGGATTCAGGAGTACCTGAGTTCAAATCCGGCCTCAGACACTTGACACTTACTAGCTGTGTGACCCTGGGCAAGTCACTTAACCCCCATTGCCCAGCAAAAAAAAAAAAAGAAAGAATACTGGATGGGGAGTCAAAGACTATGGGTCCTAATCTTGCCTTACTACCTATGTGATTCTGAGTAACTGAGCTTCACTTAACCTCTCTGGTTAAAGTGATTATAGGCTGCATCAAGCAAATCAAAACCCCTCAACTTTGTCACCTATGAGAGTTGTAGTAGATGACCTCTGAGGTCCCTTCAAGTGATAAATCAGTGGTCCTATGGTCTCGGATAACTGGAATTGGAACTGAATAGATGGAATAGATGGGACATTTAACATTACTTTTCCCTAAAATTATTTATAAGGGAGATGGTAAAGCCCATTGCTTGAATGTCAATATTCTCCTGCAGATGTCATAGGCCTGTGAGTCATGAAACACTACAGTTTCTGAGGAACTAAGATTATACAAAATTTTAAAAGTCGTGGAAAAATCAAGAATAAACATGAGTAAACTGCAACCTCTGATGTTTCAGATGTAAAAGATATGTGTTTTTGTGGACATGTCTGACTGGAAAAGGAGTTGTGTCAGTCATCTATTGGGAATGTGAGATGACAGGTGGCTGGCTCCACAAGGGTATTGGCAATCCCTTGGCTAGTAAGAGCACCAGAAGTAGGCTTCTAATGCATTGGGTGGTCTTCTGTAGGAGATTTACGATAAAATATGAATACCTGGGTTGAGAACATGAGGAAGCCTGAAGTCTGATCTGGTGAAGGGAACATCATATAGAGGAAATCTTTTTAAGGGTTGTATGCATTTTTATGACTCTGACCCAGCAATACAAGTGGGAATCTCCTTCATGGAGTTTAAAAACAGGGGAAAAGGGGGCAGTTAGGTGGCGCAGTGGATAAAGCACCGGCCCTGGATTCAGAAGTACCTGAGTTCAAATCCAGCCTCAGACACTTGACACTTACTAGCTGTGTGACCCTGGGCAAGTCACTTGACCCCCATTGCCCCGCAAAAAAAAACAAAAAAAACAAACAAAAAAAAAAAACAGGGGAAAAGACCCATATGTACTGTTAACCTGAAAATTAATGAAACAATCAATATAGGAGAAATAAGGTCTTTAATCAGGAGAGAGGAGCCATAACTGAGTATTGCAAAGCAAGAATGCTAGGAATACACAAAGATGGGGACTGAGGACAGGGTTTATATGGGGTAACATAACAAAGGGATCTATAAGACTGCCCTCGTGTTAAGTATAGAAGCTGCTTAACTCTAAATAGAAACTACTTAATGTAAATGGATCCTTTTATATAATAACCTAAATAAAGTTCAGGGACTAAGGCGAGGAATCTTTGGGAGAGGATAGTTTGTTTGGGGGAGATCCATAAGTCAATCAAGAGTCTGGAATTGACAAAGGTTGGTTAGTCCCAGGCAATTCATTGGCTTGGGAATGGGGAGTAAGTGGGAATCAGTAAATTTGTGGTTATCATTCCCTTCTCTTGGTCAAGACAAATTCTGAAATTCTTTGATGACCAAAAATAGTGTTAGGGCATGAAACACAGGATTCTCAGACCATGACTTGGGAAAGTGGTCTACCCTGCTGTCATCTGCTTCTTTTTCTGAGTTACTGGATGATCCATTTGGAGCTTCTCTTCAGGTGAGAGGTATATCCAGTTGTCAACTTAGTTTCAGTTTTGCTGCAGAAGGATCAGTCAGTTCTTGGTAGGGACCTTTCCACCTGGGTTGTAGGGAATCCTTGTATAGGTGCCTTTTCCAATAGACCCAGTGTCCACGTTCCAACTATAGGGTAGACTGATTTAAGTTTGAGCTTCTAAAAAGTGAGTAATTGAGAGACAAGATGGTTAAGGTGATGAAGAGTTTGGGTGAGTCCTTTACAATAGGACAGAAGGGAGGTCCTGGTTGTGATGGAATCCCTGGAGGGAGAAATGTGCACTTGAAATACCTGTGAAGCTTGAAGAAAGAAAAAAACAGTAAAAGCTTAACAAACTTAAAACAAAGTTGTTTTTAATTACCACACCATTATTAATGTGTAATTATTTCAATAGTAACTGCTTAACAGAGTTATTAAGAAAAGCTATGAAATAACACCACTGCTAAATGGAACAAGTTTCTCTGGCATATTAGGGAAACCTTCAGCTTTCAGAATTTTAAAATTTGTTCTTGCTGTTAACACCAAGAAATCAAGTGATTTTTCCCAGGGTCACACATTCATTACACCTAGGGAGTATCCCGGAAGGGAAACTTGAACCCAGATGTTCCTGACTTTGAGATCACTTCTTTGTGAATTCATAGTAATGCTGCATTTCTAAACAGTTTCAACTATTTGACATTCTTTTAACAGGTGCATCTATAACAATTTATAGCCCAAAAGGATACTCTATAATTATCAAATATTCACATTACAGATTGGTAAACTAAAGTAACTTGTTTTAAGATCATGCAATTAACAAATTTCCAGATCCAAATTTTTAAATATTTTATCTTAATGCAAATCTAAAAAAAAAAACCCCAACTTTAAAAAAACACCACACATCTTCCTAGAAGACATATTTCACTTAAAATAAGATGAATAGATTAAAATACAACTGGAACTATTCCCAAATAGTAAAATTCTCAATTTATCTGAAGCTCATCTACTAGCATTTCAACATCAGACCATTATTATCAATAAACTCATTTTTACATGGTGATAAACACTGGTGACTGAGAAGCCAGATAGTTCCCCAAATTTAAATAGAACCTGATTAACCTTGATTTGGGGGTTCATAAAACCTCAATTTAAAATATCTAATACTGGAGATCAATTCTCAATTAAAGTTTTAACAAATTTCTTAAAAACAGGTAAATAAAATCAAGCTATAGTCACTCTCTAAGTTAAGTTTCTCTGTGTGTAAATTACCTTTCTGACAATTCTGCTTTGAGTGGCAGAGAGGATTGCTGAGTGCAAGATAAGGGACTTAGCTTGAATTGCAAAGTACACACATATACACACAGACACATTTTAACACAAATAGCACTCTACAAGTACAGACAAACAAAAAATTAAACAATAATGGTGAAAATTCTTAAGATAATTTAGTATGCACAAATTAAGTCCTCCTCTATCCTCAAAGACCCATTAATTCAAGCCAGAACACTTGGTCTCATTTTTCCTTAAAAAAATTAGACATTTTTCTGAAAGACAAAAAGTCCTATCAAAAATCCTATTTTCCTTCTCTTTTTTTTTCTTTTTCCTGGAAGGGAGGAGGGTTCAGATTCCCACTTAGTTGATTCAAAAATGCCATAAAAAGAAAAAAAAAGAATAAAAAAGTCCCACCCAGGGCTGGCAGAATCAAGAGTAAACTAAAAAAAAAAAGAGAGAGAGAGAGAGAGAGACCCCACTGTGATCATCAGCGTTGTGGGTCAGACTTAAATTCTGCTAATTTTCCAAGTATTTGCAATCATGTAAGTGGGAGTAAATGGAGATCAGTCAGTTCTCAGTAAATTTGTGTTTACCAGTACATAAAATTTTATGTTAACACTTCTTATAGCAAAGAACTAGAACCAAAGTCAGTGCCCATCAAATGGGTAGTGTCCGAACAAATTGTGGTAACAGAATGTAAAGTAATATTATTTCATCATGAGAAATGGAGTATGAGGAATTCAGAGAAACTCGGGTAAATTTTTATGAATTGATGCAAAGGAAATTAAGTAGAACCAGGAGACCAATTTATGCAATGATCACAATATTTAAATTCTGAATCTAACTAGCACCAAATATGGCAAACATTTCCATATACAAAGTAAAACAGAAAAAGATGACATATGAAGTTATGAATTTGTACACCTTGTTTCTCCTTCCAAATATTAAGAAATTCAATAGTAATTTTAAAAGCCATCTTGTTCATGTTTGTGTTGGATGCTGAGTTCATAAAATAAACAAAAAATAATTTCACATGATGTCTTATCTCCCCTCCTACTTACCCTTTCTTCTTCAAAGTACTTATTTAATGTCTAAAAAGTGAATGAGTTGGGGCAGCTAGGTGGCACAGTGGATAAAGCACTGGCCCTGGATTCAGGAGGACCTGAGTTCAAATTCGACCTCAGACACTTGACACTTACTAGCTGTGTGACCCTGGGCCAAGTCACTTAACCCTCATTGCCCCACCAAAAAAAAAAAAAGAGTGAATGAGTGGCGTGAATGAATGAATTAATCAAATGAATGAATGAATAAGTACCAATCACAATATGTTAAAATCTCATCCAAGTCAAAAATGTAGTAACCTGATGGCAAATAATGTAAACCTAGTCTTTCTTTATCTGAATATTATCATTCTGTGGTTGCAGATATCTTTTCATTCCTCTGTTATTTTTTGCTTCCCTTTGTTCTTTTTTTTTTCCGGGTAATGAGGGTGAAGTTACTTGCCCAGGGTCACACAGCTAGTAAATGTCAAGTGTCTGAGGCCGAATTTGAATTCAGGTTCTCCTGAATCCAGGGCCACCATTGCACCACCTATCTGCCCCCTCCTTTGTTCTTTATATCTCCTTCTCTCATTTCCATCTCCCAGCAGGACTAGGTGAAGTAGGGAATAGAGATCTTTCATGCACGTCTTTATCTTATTTTATGGATGGAAACATTGAGGCCTGGGGAGACTATAATGATCAACAGATAGGTTAGCAATAGAACCCGAATTGGATCTTCTAGTCTCTAGATTTCTAGATGGTTACTAAGCTCCAGGGTGATTCTGCCTATTGATTGTCTTCCTAAAGGACTGGTGAGTAGTTGCAGTTCCATGGTGGGGGAAGGAGAGAGGCATCTTCTCCCTCCACCCCTCCACACTCTAAGCCCTGGCAAGGCTTTAGCCAAATTCATCCTTATTGGCTCTTCCAACACATGGGAGGGCACAAGAACCCATCTACTTACTACTGAAACAACCTGAGAGATTTTAGGACTGATATTTGGGATATGAAAATCAGAAGATGCGGGCTCATGAAGGGAGGAAGAGCCAAAACTCTTCATTTGGATTCCTGCTTCCCCAAGCTTAGGGTGTTAATGGAGCATTCCTGAAATACTTTTCCACCATTCATCTCTTAGAAAACAGACTTGCTGTGCAAACACACACATACACTTGCTTTCTCATACCCCTTCCAGCCCAACAGCTTGGACCCAAATTCATACCTCACCCCTCCTCCTAAACCTAATCCATTGTACTGGTAAGATCTGTTGGCCTTCTATGGATCAGCCAAGGGGATGGGGGGAGAGGATAGGCAGGAGCTTGGGGGAGAAAAGGCATCTTTCCTTTATCCAGAGAAGGGAGAGGCCAGAGGGCTGAAAGAATTGCAGTTCTGAATCAGCCAGTGGTTATGAATATCAATGCAAAGGAAATGCAAAGGAAGAGATTGGGAATAGTAATGCAAGTAAACTGAGTCATATGAAAACCAAGAGCCAAGAAATGTGAATGAATTAATTAAAATAATTTATCAAATACTTATACATGGCTAATACTGCAGGGGCTGGGGAGGCTGTGCTGAGGCCACTACACACCTGTTTTTAAATGTTCCCCTGAGTCTGGCCAGAAATAGTGAATCTTCAGTGTGGTCATTTTATTTCTAATTGATGCCACTGAGATTTTTTTATAAGATGAAGAGATCAGAGGAGAATGCTCTCCTCAGAGGTTACTCAGCATGTCCCTATGGGGCTAGGTCATATAAGGCAGCATCCAATTCTTATCAGACTATTAAAAGGAAAATTGAATTTTCCTTTTAACAGGACTTTGGTAGTGGTGGTGGGGAGACAGAGAAATCTTCTGGCAAAAATAACTGCTTGTTTCTGTACTTCTAGGTTTATATACTAAAAGTTTAAAACATAATCATTTTTCAAGCACTTCCAGCCCTATGCTAGGGGGAGTTGAAAAAAAGGAGAAAGAAAAGCCTCCACCTCCTACACATTTGCTTTCAAAAATTCAACTTTGTAAGTAAATGCAAGATGAAGCATGACCAGAAAACAATTCATGTGGAAAAGGATCTGAGTTTTAGTGGATTTCAAGCTCAATGTGAGTAGTCAACTGGGCAACACAATAGCCAAAAAAGCTAATGTGCTCTTGGACTGCATTCAGCAAACAAAATGGCACCTGGGAGAGTTGCTACTTAGTTTCACTGTACTCTCCCCCCCCCCAATCAATTACTTCAATAAATCAATCAATCAACAAGTATTAAGTGCCAAATATATGTCAGTATTAGCCCTGGATATCACATTTTATTAATGACATTGATAAGTTAGAAGGTGTCCAGTAGAAGATGACAGAGATAGTGAAGGTCATTGAGACCATGCCATGTGGAAGGTTCATTGTTGTTCATCCTTTGTGCATATATGAATATACTATATATATATGTGTATGTGTATGTATAAAATCTCAGAAATGTCAGTGGGAAAGTTAGGAGGAAAAAGGAATGCCAGTAACATTATAATTATTTTTAACATTAAAATTATAATATCAAAATAACCTCTGAGAAAGTGTCATGAATCCACCATCATCTGAGTAGCGGAGGCTTTGAACTTGTAAAAAAACTTTCTCTTAACAGGTTAATAACAATAACCACCACCACAATAATAATAATAATAATATCTTATTAGGTTCTTACCCAGCCTTGGGAGATGTTGGCAGGGAAGGAAATTGAGAGGCTCAGGAAGTCAGTAAATTACTTAAGGTTACACAGTGATTTAGTGGGCAGGACAAGACTAAAATCCAAGTTGTCTCCTGATTTCTCGTGGAGGGTGTTCAACTTGACTGGTATCTAAGGGGAAGAGAAGCTACATCTGAATAGGTTGAAGAACCTATCAGACACAACTTGGGTGGTCTCTCAAGCACCTACTCCAGGTTCAGAAGATTTCCATGAGACTATATGTGCATATATACCTTTCATTCTCCATCCCTGACAGGATGGATAGGATCTGGAACATAGCCAGAGTGGGGAGGGAGACTAGCCTGTGAGAAGAGCAATGGGGCCATGAGAAACAGGTGTCTTGCCTGTGCGGACTTTGCAGGCCCAACTTAAAGGTTAGGAATATGAAGGGATCTGATCAGGCCCACAAAAATGAAGTGATTTGGCCAGAGTCACAAAACTAAAATGTGTTGTACATGTTGCCCAGCCATTCCTTGGATTCACTAGGAATATATTCATCTCACCCCAGTGTTATGAGGATAGAAGCATAGCTTCTCACAGGAAATGTACAGGGGTGAGTTGTGAGGGGTGCTATGTCTGGGGCTCTTCACCTCTTCTACACATGGGCCCCATGGGCAGACTGGTGAAGCCTAAGCACCCCTAAAGACAGAGTCATGTCCTTAAGTACATACAATAAAATACAAATGGTTACAAAGGAAGGCAATTATGGTGAAATATTCTTATCAAAATACTTCTTAAAAATCAGATTCATGGGCCCCAGGTTAAAAATCCTTATGTCCTATAAATGAATTTATTATGATTAAAAAAAATAAGAAAAACAACAATAACTAGCATTAAGCTTTAAAGTTTACAAAGTGGTTTATACATATTATCTCATTTGAGCCTCATGACAACCTTAGGAGGTAAATGCTATTATTATCCTTTTTAGGGAGACTAAGGCAGATAAGTGTTGAGTAACATGGCCAAGGTCACACAGCCAGTAATTTTCTGAGGCTGGATTTGAACTCGGATTTTCCTGGCTTCAGATCCATCACTTACTAATTGATTGAAAAGGAGGTGAGTAAAAGAGAAGGAATTTTTCTCTCTCTCTCTCTACACACACACACACACACACACACACACACACACACACACACACACACACACACACACACACACACACTTTCTCTTAGTAGTTTGAAATTTCCCTAGATCTGAGTTGTTCAAGGTGAATAATTCCTCTAAACATGCAAGTGACCGTCAGGCTTCTCACTGATCTTGTGCAATACATCTCCTGCTGTAGAATTGTAAGACGTATGGGGAAAATTACTATGGAAAACATTTTGGAAATCCAACCTCAGCCCTCCCCTACTCCCAAATAAACGTTTGCCTAGCTATAAGTCAGTGTAGCATGATATCTACTGTGTTACTGCAGCAGGCCAAGAAATGGTACGGGATTAGGTCAGCTTCTCACAGCAACTGGCAACAGGGAGCAATGAGCTGCTAGAGACAATGATAGTCTTTACGAGAAAATTCCTTAGAGAAAGAAGTTACCCAGGGAACAGGTAAGGAAGAGAGAGTAAGTCTGGAGTCTAAGAATAAAATGTTTTTCAGCTAGAACCTCCTTGAGTTATAGCAGTGAAAACAGTGGCTTATAAGTAAGTACCCAGGGAGGAAAGAAAATCAGGAAATGGATTCAGCGGATGGAGTAGAGAATGGGTTTGTGCAGGAGCTCTGAGGATATGGCATGTCCCCTCTACCTAATGAAAAATTAAAACAGTAAAACCATTGTGGGTAGGTTTTCTTGAGGGGTGCAACTTCAGAATCAAATATGACAGGGTCTTTGCTCTAGTGTGCCACTCTAAAAGGGAGGAGTATTTCTTTGTCAAGGTGGTCCCGGGATCTTAGGAGGAGGAGGAGGAAGATGATGATGATGATGGATGATAGTGATACATAATGAGGACAAATCAATAGCCTTTATATCACAAAATGTTAACTTATTTTATCTTCACAACAACCTTGGGAGGCAAGTACTATTATTATCTCCATTTTGTAGATGAACAACAGAGGGTGACTTGCCTAGCATCATATAGCTAGTAAGTATCTGAGGTCAGATTTGAACTCAGGTCTTCCTGATTCCTGAGTCCAATACTCTACCTCATACTCTATGGTGATGCTCTGACCTGAAATCTTTAGCATGGCCCTGATAATTTACTTAACTCCTGGGACCTGGAACATCTCTCTTATAGGCCCACATTACCTCTGGCTGTCATAGGGTCACAAACTGAATCTTTTGCCCATGATTAGTAAGATCCTTGTCCATGATACTGTCACTCCAGTTCATCTTCATGGTGACCAGCTTTCCTGCTGTAGGGTTTTCAAACCCCAAAGCTAGTTTTCACAACACAATGCTCATTTCCCAGACAAAAGGTTCTCTTAGTCTAGTGACCTGAAGAACAGAAAACATGGACACTATTGAGGAAAAGAGAAAGTCTTGCTGGTAAAAGTTGGGCAATTGTATGGGCCAAGTTTGATTTTGATGGCCTGAAGATTTGGGAAAGCTATCAGTTCAATTGATTCTACCTTATCTATCTTATCTTATCCACCTATCTATCTATCTATCTATCTATCTATCTATCTATCTATCTATCTATCTATCTATCTATCCATCTATCTATCTATCTTTCTATCTATCTATCTACCTACATATCTATCCATCCATCCTTCTTTATTTCTTTTTCTTTCTATGTTTTTATCTTTGTATTCATCTATCTATTTTTCTATCTGTCATCTATCTATCCACTTCTTTGTTTGTTTATTTGGAGAGGAAAGGATGAGGATAAGACATGTGATTTCATTGTAGCAGGGAACTCAATATAAAGAAACTTCTACTGAAACAGATATTCACCTATTCTGCCACCTATGGTCTTCCTTGATCATTGCCTGGGACACTGAAAGATTACAATGACTTTCCCAGGGTCACCAAGTTCAGATGTTTCCAAAGCAGGGCTTGAACTTAGATGTTCCTGCCTTTGTTTCCCCTACTCCATGCTACCTTATGCATCAGTAATTGTGGAGGTAATTAGAAATCCAGTGCCTTTCTGCAAATACTTCCAAAATGTTTATTTTCATCATTTACTTTCTTCTTATGTCAATTTGAATAAAAATCAAATCTTCTATCAATCGATTGGCTCACCTTGCACTCATTAAAGGTACAGTTTTGCTACATAGGAAATCTTTCAAAGAGTTTAAAAACACTAATAAAATGCCTCTTTTCAGTGAGTGGGAGGCAAAAATAAGTAAAGGCTTTTACTGGGACTTTGTTAATTTAATAATTTTTGAGAAGTAGGTTCTTGCTTTAATAGGCTCGAGTATCCTATGAACTCAGGAAGCCCTGTGATGGGTTCTAAATGCACCAAAGTGCACTCTCTCCATTGTGACCATGAAAAGGATATTCTCCATGGCATATAACCCAGCTTACCTGACCATCGTCTTCCTTACGATAACTGAATCTTCCAGAAATGCTGTTTGACTATTTCTGCTACATTGATTGCAGCTTTTGGTGTTGGTTGGGGAATAGTGGGTTGGGAATGGGAGGTGGGGGAAAGGTTGGAGTATTACTGAAAAAAAATGTTCTGAACAAGGAAGACCTCTGCTCTCCTTTTTGATACCTGGGGGAGTGTGAGCTAATTACTTGCTTTAAGTTGCCTAGTAAATGGTTTTTGTTTGGTGAGGTCAAGTTTCATTCGAGCTCCAAAGAGCACAGCCAGACAGGAAAGGAAAAACATGACGGCATCTACGGCAAAGCTGGCCCTTGCTGCTGGCCGGCTGTTCATTTGGAAACATCTTAGAAGATGTGTTATGAGGCATGGAAATGTGTGTCATGATTCATGACTGGAGTCAAAAGATTTAGCAGGTTGAGCCTGTGGATTTGGACATGGTTGTGGAAAATACGCAACAAAATCTGGGAGCTTGGCAACACTGCCCCCTTCCCCACCAATCCAGAGGCCCCTTAATCCTTGACAGACAAGGAGAGAGGGAACTGAGCTTTGAGCAGTGTGTAAGGCAACAGCAGGCACAAGGTGGAACACTTGGGTCCCCCAAAGAGAAAGTCACTTTTGTGAGGAGGAAAAATGGATTTGGCCTTGACAAGATGTGTCCCCTTAGGCAAACAGGTTTTTTGTTTGTTGGTTTGCTTCATTTGTTTATTTGTTTGTCTGTTTGTTTATTAATATCAGAAGGGAGGAGACAGATGTTTGTTTTGACATTCAATTCCAAAGCAAGGAGAAATAGAAGGAGTTAAGGCTATAGAAAAGGGAATTTGTAGATGCTGGCTCTTTACAATTTTCTCTGGCTTTTGGTTTCATAGAAACTGGAACCTCTGAGTTTATCTACTTTTGTTTATGATCTATTAGCCCAATGCTTTGGGAGATTTGTGGAGGAAGTTGAGGCAATAAGGAGGAACATGGTTATTTCTGGGAGATGTCAATGGGACCACCCACAAACAAATGAACAAAAGTATCAGGGAGAGGAAATGAACATTTATTAAGCACCTACTATGTGCCAGGCAATATGCTAAGTGCTTTCCAATATCATGGTGTTTGATCTTCATAACAGCCCTGAGAAATAGATGATATTATTATCTGCATTTTACAAATGAAGAAACTGAAGCAGGCAGAAATGAAATAACTTACCTGGGGTCACATAGCTAATTAAAATAATAATGACTAACACATAATAATATAGTACATATATGTGCCAGATACTGTGTTAAGCACTTTACAATTATGATTTCATTTTATCCTCACATCAGCCCTAGGAGGGTAGGTGCTATTATTATCCCCGTTTTATAGATGAAGAAACTGAGACAAACAGAGGTTAAGTGACTTGCCCAGGATCACACAACTAGGAAATGTGTGAGGCTATACTTGAACTGAGATGTTCCTGACTCAAGGCCCCATCTTCTATCCATTGTGCCACCTGGATGCCTAATTTTACTGGGTATGATCATTAAAAAATATTTATCAATGTCTTTTGTTTTTAAATCAGCTTCATTTCTAAATATTCCCCCAACCCCTCTCAAAAGAGCAGTCTTTTGTGACAAAAATAAAAAGAATAGTGGGAGAAAAAGGGAGTTCAGGAAAACTAATGGATATATCAGCCAAATATGATAGTATATGCAGTGTTCCATACCCATGGTCTTCCATCTCAGTAAAAGGAACATTTTTTAAAAAGTACATTTTCCCTTCTCTTCTTTGGAGAAACTAATCATTTTCCAAAACTATTTATAAGAGTCCTCCACTAAAATTCTACTCTGAAATCTCATTGGGATGTTCAAGTAACATTCAGGTCCCAAAACTATGTACTAGTGGAACACAAGTTTTAGTGGGTCTTTTTCATCTGGAAAGACTTAGTACAGGCCTGGTTATTGACTGAAAGTCTTTCCTCTGAGCACTAGGCTAGCTAAGTATGAAAAGACGCAACCCCATTGAGTCGCCATCAGATAATATATAGATATAGATATAGACATATGTGTGTATCTCTCTCTCTCTCTTTCTCTCTCTCTCTCTCTCTCTCTCTCTCTCTCTCTCTCTAATGTTTTTCCTCCCAAAGGAGTTAATGAAGACCTTCTATTACAGAGTATATGTGTGTATGTATGTATGTATGTATGTATGTATGTATGTATGTATGTGTATGTGTATGTGTGTATGGACTGTTGGGGAGGAGAGAGGTATGTGCTTTTTATTGTCTGAGAAAATATACATACCAATGAAATTCTTGAAGCATTAAAAGATATTCTTTCTAATGCACAAGTGAAGAAGGATTTGTCATTCTCAGCCCTGCAGCTGGCAAAGGCAAAACCAAAAGCCTTTTTTAAAAGAATGCTGCCCCCAATTTCACATTGATTTGGCATGAATGTGACTACAGTCAAGATAGATTTTGAAGGACAAGCCAAGAGGCTGCAAGTAATAATTGCCAAGCATTCCAGATTGATTGATTTTCTCTCTTAAAAACCTTCAGAGATGGAGACTTCACTATCTATTTCTTCATGGTAAGACAGTCTAAGGCTTTGTTGTTAGTCTTGCCTCCAGTCTCATCTAAATCCCTCTGGAACAAGAACTCTGGGGTCTCTATCCCAGATTCATTTTGCTATATGTCCCTATCAAGGGTAGCCCTGAGGAATAGAGTTGTCTTTTTTTAAATGACATCTGCTTGTATTCTATGTATGTATTCCATGTATATTCTCCCAAGTTCTATTTAGCCACTTAACATCAAATAGCTTTTACAAAGGTACACTTTGAAGATATAGCAAGAAAAAAGTACAAACATTTCCCCCGATACCTCTGCCCTATGTTGCCTCAGTATCTAGAGAGAAGTACAGATTTAGCACAATTTATACATATCATTAGTCCCATCCTCATCTCAGCTACCCCTCACTTGGGTACAAAAGGTCGCTCCTTGATTCTTGAGACATCGATGCTGGGCTGGTTGCAAAACCCATGTAGATTCAACTCCTGATCTCATAGACAGCTAACTCTCTAGACCTTTCAAAGATTGACCTCCAGATTAATTTCATTTACATAAAGTGAAAGGATCACTGTCAAGGCAAAGGCTTTAGGCCTGTTTTCATGGGGCTAAATGTTGGCCTCAGATGGGAAAAGGGTCTGAGTACCCCCTTCTTAGACGCCATCAGTGAATGAGTCAGACCATGAGAAGAGTCCCAACCAAGAGAGACAAGCTCTAGTTCCATAACTGCAACCAGTCAATGAGGCTGCCACTTAGCATGTTCTTAGCAGACTGGAACCAGTTAGAGAATGACCATATATGTTCCAAAGTCTTTCCAAGGTACTTCCACTATATACTCTCCCTGAAGCAAATTGCCCAAGCTTTTCCATGTGGGAAATTTAATCAGTGGCACTTTGTACATGCTCCTAAGGATGGGGCTTATGGGTCAATTTACACCTCCTAATAGAAGGGAAACTAGAAACTGGGTTAATAAAATATCCATATGGATCTTTAAATAATTGTCAGAGAATGTCAAAGCTAAAGAAACCTTAGAGACGTACCATCTACTATAATCTAACCCACTCATTTTTACAGATGATGAAATAAAAGTCTAGAAGACAGTAAGCCCCCAAAAGGGAAAAAGACCTATTTGTACAAAAATATTTCTAGCGGCTCTTTTTGTGGTGGCTAAGAATTGGAAATCAAAGGAATGACCATCCATTGGGGAATGGCTAAACAAGCTGTGGTATATGATGGTGATGGAATATTATTGTCTATAAGAAATGACAAGCAGGATGACTTCAGAAAGGCCTGGGAAGACATGTATGAACTGATAGTATATGAAGTGAGCAGAACCAAGAGAACATTGTACACAGAGACAGCAAAATTGTTTGATGAAGAACTGTGAATGACTTGACTATTCTCAACAATACAATGATCCCAGACAATCCCAAAGGACTATGGATGAAACATACTATCCACCTCCAAAGAAAGAACTGATATTGATGGAACACACTGAAGCATAATATTTTTCACTTTCATTTTTTTCTTTTAATCAAGTTTTTTGTACAAAATGACAAATATGGTCATGTTTTACATAATCATACATGTATAACCCATATCTGATTGCTTGCCACCTCAGGGAGGGAGTAGGGGAGGGAGGGAAGAAGGGATAAAAATGGGAACTCAAAACTATAAATAAAAATGTTTATTACATTTAAAATAATTTTTTAAAAAAGAAGAGGGTAAGTGATTTTCTCCCTACAGTCACACACTAGTAGTGCTGGGATTTGAACCTAGGTCTTCCCAGGTTCTAGTGCCCTTTTAACTTCACCATGCTGCTTCTGTCCTTTGGCTGAATGTCACACTGACTTAATTAGAGGATTAAAGAAAAGCCTAATAATAAGGTTTGAAAAATTCCTGGAATAGTGTGTCTGGAAAGAGTTTCATTCATTTACTTTTTATATATAAAAATAAGAACATAAGTGAGGAAAACATTCCAAATGCAGTAGAACATTGGCTCCATGACAAAAGGGACAGGGAAGATAAGATTTTGAGCTATAGAACGAATGCTTTTCGTGATATATTCCTGACCCTCACCCTATAAATGCCCTACAACATGTGGCATAGTCTCATATGGAAATTATGATGCACTTAACACTTTCCTAATGTAGAATTACTTTGATTGTATGTAATGTTCTTCTGGAGCAAATACAAGCCAAAGTTTTAAAAATTCAAAATAAGAAGTACTGTATTCTTACAGATGTTCTAGAGACATTTTGAATGTTTGCTTCCTTCCTACCTTCCTTTATTCCTTCCTTCCTTTCTCCCTTCCTTCCCTCTTTCCCTTCCTTCCTCCTCCCTTCTTTGCTTCCTCCCTCCCTTCCCCCTTCCTTTGTTCCTTCTTTCCTTCCTTCCTTCAATTCAATCAGCATTCATTAAGCACCTACTCTGTGGCAGGCACTGGGCTGAGAACACTGGCATTCAAAGGCAAAAATGAAGTGCCCTACCCATAAAGAGCAAACCATCTTTTAGGGGATGGGGAGAAAGAACTTTAGAAATCAGAGCTGGGGGGCAGCAAGGTGGCACAGTGGATAGAGCACCGGCCCTGGAGTCAGGAGGACCTGAGTTCAAATCTGGCCTCAGACACTTAGCACTTACTAGCTGTGTGACCCTGGACAAGTCACTTAACCTCAACTGCCTCACTAAAAACAAAACAAAACAAAAAGGAATCAGAGCTGTCCTGATCTGGGAATGAGTAAAAGCAAATTCGATTGAACCACCATCTATCTAGCCAGCCTTAGACAATTCTTCACATCCCATCCATCTATCTACCCCTGCTGCAGATCTTGTCTTCCTGCTCTGGCCAATACCCTCAGACCTCCAAAAACTGAGCCTCCTCACACTTTCTGGAGGAATTAATAGACTCAGTTTTGTAATCATGCCCTAGGGTTGAATTGTCTTGATTGGTGAGTGAGAGTGAAAACTTAGCCCAGTATATCTGGTCAGCCTTCTTTGTACCTCTTGCTCTGGAAGGAAGATAGGAAAGGAGGAATCAAGCAAACAAGAATTTATTATGTGCCGGGCTCTGTGCTAAGAGTTTTATAAATATTAACTCATTTGATCCTCACAACAACCCTGGGAGGTAGATGTTATTATAACCCCCATTTTACAGATGAGGAAACTAAGACAAACAGAAGTTAAGTGACTTGTCCAGTGTCACATAGCTAGTGAGTGTTTGACACTGGAGTGAACTCAGGCCCAGTATTCTATCCACTGTATCACCTAACCTCTTCTAGTAATAATGAAATGGATAGTACTATTGCTTATGTGAAGGGTGTGATAAGTGACATCTCTATAGCTTTACTCACCATACCTCTCACTGCCTAGGACAGCAGTCGCTTGACAAATAATTTTTCATTTATTTAGGTATATATGGAAATAAATAGGTGGACACTAAAGGTGGATGAGCCAGCCTTCAACTATGGCTCCAAGAAACTATAGCATTTGTAGTAAATTGTCTAGGAAGATGGGCTAAATCATGTTGAGGGTAATTGACAGGCCTCAAACTTGTAGATGAGTTGGGGGATGTCTACCCCAAGCATGGGAAGACTTCCCGTGGCAGAAAGGGTGGATGAGAACAGTTTGTTTCGATGGTCATAAAAGTGTCTGAAGCAGGTGCTGAGGAGTTTTTAGAGGTTGGTTAAGCATGAAGATGCCAAGGCCATCCCAGGCCATCACCAGTCATCTTCACTTTTTTCCTGTCATTGTATTTCAATGACTGGAAGAGAGAGTAAGGCTGAAAACTTTGCATAACTCAGCCTCGCTTAAATTCAATTCACACACAAGTCAAGACATCACCCCGTGATATCATTGGTCATCTTTAAAAACAAAGGACAAACAACAACAAGTAAATAGGAACTATACTAAAATGGATGTTCATCTCTTTGATTTAGCTGTTCTTTTCAATGTCTACCACAATCCATCCATACCTGGCCATCCTGTGTGACACTTGTTTGTATCTCACCATAAGTCCACCATTGGATGGGCTCAGTCAAAGTGCTGAAAACCTTATGTACTCTCTCTTGACATCACAAGAAAGTCAACAGAGCATTCATTCAGTCAGTCAGTCAACAACAACAACAACAATAATAATAAATAATATAATAAATACATAATAATAATAATAATAATGTTAAATATAGACACTTAGTATATACCAGTCACTGGAGATACAAAGAGAAAGACAGTCCCTGACCTCAAGAAGCTCACAAAGTCAAACATAAGATTCTGTCCTTGTGCCTTTTACTGTCTTCCTTATTTCCTCTGAGACTAGGTTCAAATGCTTTCCTATTGAAGGAGGATTTTTCTGGTCCCCCTAGATGCTGTTCTAAATCCTTCCTACCTCTGTTTGCCTTCCATCTATTCTCTTCTCGTGCTTTCTCTCTCTCATAAACATACATGTGTGTACATATGTAACATGTATGTAATATAATCTATTGTGTATATGTAACATGCTGTCTCCCTCATTGGTATGTAATCTTCTTGAGGGTAGGCTCTATGCCTTTATTTTTCTTTGTATCCTGAGCTTTTAGCATAGTGCCTGGCACATAATAAACACTTAATGAATTCTTAGTGACTTAACATCTTTTTACTACAACTGTCTTTTAAAGGACCTCATTGGTTATGTTTCAGTCTGCTCACACCTCCCATGTGCCTCCCCATTGCCCTCAATATAATATTAATTCTCAATTCCCCATATTAATGATGATGATGATAGCTAGCATTCATTTAGTACTAACTATGTGCCAGTCACTATGCTAAGCATGTTACAATTATTATCTCATTTTATCCCCACAACCTTGGGAGGCAGGTGCTGTTATTATCAAAATATAGATGAGAAAACAGAAGAAAAATAAAAGTTAAATGACTTCCCCAGGGTCACACGGCTAGTAAATGTCTGAGGCCAGATTTGAATTCAGCTCTTCCTGACTCCAAGCCTGGAGCTCTAATCTACTGCATCACCCAGCTTCCCCAAAAGACTTGTGTGTTCCCTACCATGTATCTATAATACAACATCTGTATAATATTGGTATTTTAAAGATAGATCTTTGTTTCCAGAAGAAATTTGGGGTCACTAAAGCAACTTAGCAGTTTCCTGAGGTAATCCCTTTCCATTTAATTCTGGGACCAAATCCTTGTCCATTTCCTGGTCTGTCCTAAATAGATACACAGATGGATAAACTCTCTAAGTTGTCTATCCAATCACATGCCTCAAACTGAGCAATAGACATTCTTCACCCACTCAGTCTTTCCTGTGTCATTAGTCAGGTCAAACTCTTTTGAGTAGATACAGGTCTCTTCCAGAAGGCTCTGCCAAGTTCCAAAGTTGATGCAACTAGCATGATGTCATCGTCAAACCGAAGCATCTGGAGGATCTCACAATCCAGGGGAAGCCCTTTACAAATCCAACTGCATGCTGGATCTCCTCCATCATAGTGGCAAATGCCTTTAGGTTATATCTCTCCCCCATTCATTCTGCCTACTGACTTCCCTGGCTTCCTTTAAGTCACAACTAAAGTCTTATCTTTTCTATGAAGACTTTCACAATCCTTCTTAATTCAAGGGAGTTTCTTCTGCTAATGATTCGTATTTATTCCATACATAGATTTCTTTGTACTCATTTGTTTGCCTAACATATCTTGAATTAGATTTTGAGATCCTTGAGGGCAGCAACTGTCTTTCGCTCCTTTTTGTATCCTCAGTGCTTCGTACAATGCCTGGCACATAGAAGGACCCTAACAGATTTTGATTGATTGGTTTATTGATTATGTCTCATCCATTGTTCATAATAACGAAATAATTGAACATGGTTATTTCTCTTTTTTTCTGAGAAATCTTAAATAACTTTGATGAAGACAGGAAGTACCTTATTGGGAGAAAGCCTTGTAAAGAATTAATTGTGATTTGAGGTTTCTATGACCCTATCTTTGCCTAAAATTAGAAACTTCGTGAGCCCTGACCTGCTCCAGTGTGCACCCATGTGCCTGTATGGGCCTGGCCAAATTATAATAAGGGCAGCTCTACCATGCCTGGAAGCCGGGTGAGGGCAGTCAGGTAACTTTCGGGCAGCAGGAAGCTGAAGGGGGGCTGGCAGTTGTAGAGCGGCTTGTTAATTCTGTCAATCAGGGCTGCCAGCCAATTAGCTTGGGGCTGTGTGTGTGTCTGTCCACCCTGTTTCCTGGGAGCCCAGGGGGTTGCTGGTAAGGAGAAGAGAGGGGTTTCACCATTCTGGCTTGGAGCCAGAAAGAGACAGGACGCAGCCATGTGTTCTGCTGAGCCCTGGGGGGGTGGTGTGATTCAGGTTGTATTGTTTTCCTTCCCCCATTCCCTTTTTTTTTTTCCTTTCCCTTAATTCTACTAATCTTACTTGTGTTTTTTAAGTTCATTCTTGTTAATAAACCCTGTTCTGTTTTTGAAAGAGGCTGTTACTCTCCTTCCTTGCCCCAATACTGCAGCAAGCTGCCTAACTAACACTCTCCAATTAAAATTTGGCCCCTACAGCCTTTAAGACAGCAATTTAGTAAATCTAATACTTTCCATCATCAACAACCAACAAGCACTAGGGGATTTTGTATTTATTTCTTTCAATTTCAAGATGATAAAGTTATTGTCTGGTATAGAATATCACTTGTCAAATCTGCCTGATCCCTATGAATAGGCACATTGCAGACACCATTGATGTCTATGTACAAGAGTTTTATAAAGCTTTTTTTATTGGAAGAGAAATGTACAGGGTGGGCCAAAATTCATGAATATCTAATAACTTCTTTATCTTTTGTTTTTAATGTACAATACATCATATGTGGTATATATATATATATGAAATGAAGTTATACTACATGTGAAAAATCAAATCTCATAAATGGTGAACAATAAAGAAAAAATAACTTTCAAAAAGTTATTAAAACATGAGACCCTTTCGTGACTTTTGACCTACACTGTACATATGGGTCAGATTCTCTAGGTTGCCTCTCTTGATGTGAATAAGGTTGTATACTTGTTCCATGCCCTTGGTATCTTCCCTTCTTTCATTTCTCACAATTGTGAAAATCACTCCCTCAAAGTTCTCAGAATTGTGTCAATTCCAACACAGATTTTTCTCTCTATATGCTTCATCCAGTCTGATTGCTTTTTCCATCTATGTTCTCTTTAGTGCCTTTTCTATTGTATAAGTACACCTGAGATTTAGATGAGTCCACCTTGATGGTGAAAAAAAAAATGTGTAACAAAATTCTTTGTAGCTCTATTTCCATTTTTCTTCCATTTATTGTTCTTTTTCCAAGTTTCATTTAAGATAGTTTTATCCTCTATTGTTTCTCTGCTTTATATGTCTATCCCATTCTTAATGATTTATCTTTCTTCTAAGTCTTTACAAACAAATTTATATTTTAAACAAGCGTTGTACCATCTTGTTGATGACACTTGTCAGTTTAGTCAAATATTTTCTTACATTTTTTAACCTTTTAATCTCCTCATTGTAGCAATTGATAGATATTGGTTAATTTCTTTATAAATTTGTTACCATAGGTATTGACATAATTTCTGCCATCCATTACTCATTTGGCATTATACGTTATTTGTTTAATTCAAGATTGAGTCATCTAATTGCATTCCATATTTATCTCTCAGGGAGGAAGCATGGAGTATTGGATAGAAAGTTAGCCTTGAATGCATCAAGACCTCATTTCAAGCACCGGCTCTAACACATACAAGCTATGTGATCCTAATCAAGTCACTTAACTTCTCATTACTCTAGGAAACTCTTTAAGATTATAGTGTGATGTTTAAAATCTAAATTGTGGTCTCCTTAAATTAAAAAGCTTCAGTACCAGTCTTTGGGCATTAAACACTTATTAAAGCATACAGATATTTACAAGGAGTTCAGAAAGTTAAGAAAAAGAAGTCCTACCTAGCCTAGAGTTCCAGCCTGGTTGGGTTCTTCCTCAAGTCCTCCTCCATGTGCCTGCTTTAATCAGGAACTCCCCAGCAAGCTGTTTGTGGAAGCTTTTTATAGGTCTGGAACAGAGGCGGGCGGTCCTTACACACTGCTTCAAGGTGATTGGTTGCCATCCTCCAAATCCATTGGCTTTGAAGGTGTTCTCAAGTTGAGTTCACAGTCTAGTTTCTGACAATACCTTCTTTTTGTTTGTTTGTTTGTTTGTTTTTTTGTTTTTAGGCAATGGGGGTTAAGTGACTTGCCCACGGTCACACAGCTAGTAAGTGTCAAGTGTCTGAGGCCGGATTTGAACTTAGGTACTCCTGAATCCAGGGCTGGTGCTTTAACCACTGCCATCTAGCTGCCCCCAACAATACCTTCTTAAGGGCTAGCCAGGTGTGATTACAATCCAGTTAACTTGAAGTAGGCTTAATCAGCAGTCAATCACTCTCACTTGATTCAATCAGTATAGATTAATCTCCAGGTGGGTCTTTGAGTATCTGCTAAATCCCATTATTTCATCACAATAGGTTTCAGAAAATATACCAATCTGTATTGGTAGAGGGAATTTCCCTATTGGTGGGTTTCTTATCCCAATGAAATCATGGTTCTAGTCATTATTACCTGTCTTTTCCTCTTTATTTTTCTTTCCTTTTTTTTTTAATTTTGTGTGTGAGGCAATTGGGGTTAAGTGACTTGCCCAGGGTCACACAGCTAGTAAGTGTTAAGTGTCTGAGGCTGGATTTGAACTCAGGTCCTCCTGAATCCAGGGCCAGTGCTCTATCCACTTCGCCATCTAGCTGCCCCTCCTCTTTATTTTTCTTTCCTTGTTTTTTACCCACTCTGATCTTTGCTCTAATACATTCAATGGTCTGACTATACACATACAGATGATCCAGAAATGATGACTACATTAATCATGTATGTCTTTTTGATGGTTAACATATAATCAGTTTCATTGTTTGCAATGTTCAGTGCTTGCCATGTCCAGTGCCTACTGATTCTGTCTTAAAGAACATTTTCATGATGTAAAGACCTTGAAGGTTCTATGTTACCCATAAATTTTTGACTTCTTTCATTTTCTTTCTGATCCAAGCTTTCAGATATATTTCATATCATCCTCCGCTACTCCCACCTTTGCATTGAAGGCAATTAATATCAGAGTAACTGCTGATTTAATTTGGAGGGCATTATTACATTTTTCATAGAATTGTTCTGCTTCTTCATCTTTTCTAACTGATACTGCATAATCTGCAACTGCTTTTATAGTGTTTTTTTCCAAATACATATGATGAGCCTACAATGTAAGATGACCAAATATCCCATGAATTGATGTTTATTGTTGCCTCTAGGTAGATCAACTCTGCTAATCATTCTCTACTCCAAGGAGTAGCTAGAGCCATCATACCATTAAACTACAGCTTCATTCTTCTAGGTTCATTTATATCAAGCATGTTAACATCACTAGCTCTATATTGAATTCTTTAGGTAGCAGAATGAATGTAGGTTCTGTGCACATCTGATACTCACTACCAAACCCCAAAGATAGGAGATGGACAGTTTTGGTTGGTCAGGATGTTAAGAATTACCAAGCATCAGTTCATATCAGTCCCAATCATTGAGCCAATTTGGATTAAATACTCCACTAAGGTCTTCATCACTGTTCAACAAGAGTTAAAAACCTTCATTCTAATTTGCATTTATCTTTAGAATTCAGGGAGAAAGACATACATTCCAGAGCTCCTCCAATAGTATATCTGCCTATTGGTCAGGGCATGATGATCTCACATTTAAAGTACCAGCCATGGTAACATTTCTAGATGGTCCAAATCCTTTGCAGTTATTAGTACCTTCTGCTCCCTTTTCTGTTCCTCAGCCACAATCACTATCAGAGTAGAAGAGAGTTCCACAGGGCTGAGGGCCATTTTGTGATTTTCTTTGGTTCAGAGACTGCCATAGCCAAAGAATTCACCAAAGCCAAGTGATCAGCCTTCTGGTAAGGAGCCCAGGCTAGTCAGACTGATGCCAGAACCACAGTTGAAGCCTTTCCAGTATGGTAGAACCAGCCAGGGCTTGTGCTCTGCTGGCTTAGACTTTGAGAGCCCAAGGTCATCTCCGTAATAAAATGAGGCTTTGGAATAGGACGTTGTGGAGGAAACACAAAATGGAATGTTATCAAGGCCTAGGACATACTGCTTTGAGGTTTGCAAAGCACCTTATATGCATTATCTTTTTAAGGGGAGGTGCTGATTTTCCCTATTTTACAGAGAGACGTTAAATGACTTGCTCAGGGTCACATAGCTTGAGGAATGATTCAAATTGAAGACTTCCAGTATTTGATTAGAATGGGAACTCCTTGAAGACAAGGACTGGTTTTGCTTTTCTTTTCATCCTCATTGCTAGGCAGACTACCTGGGACTTGGGCTAGTAAGCACTTAAATACCTTTTGACTGACTCACTGTGCTTGCCAGAACCACATAACACTGAAGTAATTTGGAAGGAAGAGCATTAAAAAGGAAAGGATCAGAAAAGGGATTCATGTAAGTAAGTAGTGGCTTCTGGACTGAGTCTTGAAAGAAGCTAGGAATTCCAGGAGATGAGTAGAGGAGAAAATTCCAGGCACAAAGGATAGCCTTGCAAACAGGCAGAAAATGGACTGTCACATATAGGGGAAAAGTCAATGGGTCCACTTGGCTGAAGGTAGAGTATGTGGGGAGAGTTATGTGACATCAGATTTCTTCTCCCTTATCTTTGTACCTTTCTTATTTTTATAGCCCCACCCTGGCTTAGTCTTCTTCCATCCTGGGACTCTTAGAAGCTATAGCATGTGCAGTGGCCAAACACAGGTAAATCATCTTAGCAGTCAGCTACACCAGATTAAGGGTAATTGACAGGCTTCAACCCCATCAGTGAGTTAGGGGGAATATCTACCCCAAACTTTGAAGGCTTTCCCAGTAGAATGGAAGGATGAGAATAATTTGTTCTAATAGCCATACAGGCGGCTGAAGCAAGCACAATGGAGCTCTTAAAGCTTGGGTGGATACTGAAGATGCCAAGGTCATCTACTGTATCACAAGCCATCGCCAATCATCGTGACGTGACGTTTATCCTGACACTTGACTTCAGTGACTCACTCAGGAAGAGAGAGTGATGCTGACAGTTTTGCACAACTCTGCCTTACTTGAATCCAATTCACTCACAAATCAAGACATTATCCTATGATCCTCTTTGGAAATAAAGGACAAGAAGGAGAAATAACAACAATGGTAGAAGTGAAAGGTAATAAGGCCATGGTAGTATGAGTAGTGAGAAGGGAAGTGATATGAGTGATGACATGAAAGTAGAATAGATGGCAATAGCTGTTCTCTTTGATACAAAGGATGAACAACTGTCTCCTGGATCTCTTTCCTCTGTTCTTTTAGGCCTAGTTTGGCTCTTTACCCCTCCGTTGTAAACTTCCATAAGTCTCTTTGCTACTTTCTCAGTCTGAAGCCTCTTGTCTCTTCTCCAACCACAACCACAATAATTATAATTCTCATGTACAGTTGTCATCTCACTTCTTCAGAGCCTTGCAATGGCTCTCCATTATCCTTCAGATCAGATGTGGGCTACTCAGTGTGGGTTGTAAATGTACTTTACTGGTTCTTTCTGCTTCCTCTAGAATGATGGGATTATTCTAATTATTGCTGGAACAAAATTCAGGGATCATTCAGTTCATCTCTCTTATGTTAAAGCGGAGAAAACAAGAACCCAGAAAGGAGCACACCATGAACTAGAAGCAGAGATGGGGCTTGAAAAAGGTCTTAGGGATTTGAAAGACCCTTATTTCAGCCTGGCAAAGAACTGTGAAAAGAGAGAGTACTGGACTGAAAGTTAAAGGCCCAGGATTCTAATCTTCATTCTACTACTAACTAGATATGTACTTGAAGCAAATCACTTTAACCTAACGCCCTACTTTCCTCAATTTAATAATGAAGTTGTTAGACTACATGATTGCCAAAGGCCTCTTTTAGTTCTCACATATAATTCCCTAATATTTTTAATCTATTCTCCAGTGCTTTGATTTTACAACCTCTCTAACTCTTTTGGGGGAACACCAGCTCAAGACATTGACTGGAAGTCTGAAAACAACTCTAGGGGACTGATGTTGCATCATGGAATGCAACCCAGACTTCCACCCATCTCAGGTTATATCCTAGATATCATAAGCCACACATAGCATTCTTTGGGGAGCTGCATGACGTTGAGTTCTACATACATCTATTACTCACCACTGAAGGCCAAGGACAGCAGACAGACAGCGGTTTGTTGAGGTCCAACAACCAGGATGTTGAGAACCAGCAAGAATCAGTTTACCTTTCTCATGACCAGCCCTAAGCATTGAACCTAAGGTTAGAGGAAGGGTTATATGAAGGAGGGTCTTGCTCTCAGCCAACAGAAGTTACAAAACCACAAGAGGAGTGAAGTAGTTACTTGGATTTCAGAGGGAGACACATACATTCCAGAGGCTTTAAAAATAAGCTAGCAACCAGCAGAGAAGTTTGATTTCCTGTAAAGGCTAGCCAACATTTTAATAGTGCTTTTTTCTTTTTGAAAATTTTGTATCTGTAATTGATCAATTATCATTCATGTCTACTTACATTCCATGTTATCTTATTGGAAGTCTCCCTTTTTTTGTAAACACTACTCCACCCCCCCCCAAAGAAAAACACACATTTAGAGTAAATTCCTACCAGATGATGTCATAACAGGCTGTTGTAAACCATGTAACATATAGATACCATTAAAGCAATGTGTGTGCCTGTTTGATACAAAAACATCTACCTTTATTATGAGTTTGCTATAAAGTGTACCATGATGTACTTAATAATATGAAAGAATTTATTCTTTAATATTCTCTGCTGATTCAGTGAAATGTGTTATCACAGCATCAAACAAGCAAGAAAAAGTCTATCAATTGGAATTTTTTCACTTCTCCTGAAGCAGGGTTGCATTTTTTCTCTACAAAAAAGCAGATGTTCTAAAGCTACAAGTCCTATAAACCACCAATATATGCTCAAAGGTTGAAATATAATATTTACAATAAGCAGTTCCAGTGAGAAATGTCTCCATGGTGACCCTTTGTAGAGAAGGGAGAGTGGACTTGGCATTCTGTCCAAGCTGATGTAGACCTCATTGATCAGAAAGTCAGTTCATCACAAATCCAAATTACGCTAATGCTGACAAGCCCTTCCCGATGTCAGCACTTCTCTACCTGCTGGAGACAAATACAGGAAATAAATACAAAAATCCCTCTTGAATGAAGCACTTTCCATTGGCTGCCTTCATGTCATGATGGGCAATTATCAGGATTCTGTAATGGATGCAAAGAGGTTGAGCATTGACAGTATCTGGGAAGTGCCTCTGATTTTAGGGTTCTAGTCTTATTAATAAACAGTAATTTTTCTAATAATTCTTCAGGTGATAATCGCTGTCATAAATATTTATTCCTAATTCTTAATGACTTCCATAAATATTTATATACAGAACTATATTAAAAATAAGAACAAGGTTCTCTAGCAGAGGTCACCAATGAAGAATATGACTGCAGTGATACCCCAGGGGTCAATAAGCTTTCAGAAATAGGGTATGTCATGTAATTGACTTTGCTGATACTGCTGTGTGTTGGGTAAGGGCATGCATTTCTGCCTTTAAAGGATCTTTATTTAAAAAGATCCCTCATACAGTGTCTATTCATTATGGATTAAATCCAGATAAGCTGTTCTTTTAATGTACACTTATACAGTTAAGCTTATTAGTCACTCACATCTTAGCATGAATTCTGTTTTTCATAATGATAATTGCCTTTAAATATATAATCCTCCTTCTCTTTCATATCCTATTTCAAATCAATTGCCAAATCTCTTTTGTACCTGTTACTAAAAAGGAAGGCAAGAGAGTTGAGCTGTTGGGATGGGAAGAAAGCAAGTGATCAAAATATTTTCAGTAGTACTGATGAAGTCACTAGCCTCTCAACCACATTAGAGTTGCTTGTAAACCAGCAGCAAAAGCAAAGACAAAGAAGCTTGTTGGGCTGCTGAATGATTTTGAGATCTTGTTATTTGAAGACTGATTGAAGGAAGTAGAGGTGTTTAGTCCAAAGAAGAGATGGCCCAGAGAAAACATGACAGTTGTTTTCAAGTACTTGAAGCATGATTATATAAAGGTAGGATTAGGTTTGTTCAGTTTAACAGGGAAAACTTCCTGACAAGAGATGGCCAACAGAGGAATGGGTTTCCCCTTGAGAGAGTGAATTCTCCTTTCTTGAAAGTCTTTAAAACAGAGGCTAGATGATAACTCTGGGATGTTATAATGGGGGATTCTTTCATGCCTGAATTGGATTAGATGGTTTCTGAGATTTCTTCCAACTCTCAAATTCTCCCATTCTCTTATTCTCTATTATACGATACTAGGATATTGTTGCTTTTCAAGGTTCCTCATTCACCTTTAGTGTCCACCTTCATCCAACTCTCACCTATGGGTCCAAGAAGCTGTAGCATGCACAGCAGCCACACTCCAGTAAACCATCTTGGAAGATGGGCTAAATCAGGCTGAAGGTAACTGACAGGTTTTAAACCTGTCAGTGAGTTACCCCAGGTATGTGAAGACTTTCCAGGCTGGAATGGCTGGATGAAAACAATTTGTTGAAACAGCCTTGAAGGTGACAGAAGCAGGCACTGTGGAGCTCCCAGAACTTGGTCAGGCACTGAAGACTCCAAGATTATCGATTGCATCCTGGGCCATCACCAATCATCTTGGCTTTTGTCCTGCCACTGGACTTCAATGACTCTGGAAGAGTGAGGCTGATGACTTTGCACAACCTCTGCCTCACTTAAATCCAATTCATGTGCAAATCAAGACATCACCCTTGATGTCACTGGTCCTTTTCAAAAATGAAGGATGCACTACGATAGCTATAGCAATATATTGTTGATGGTAAATAATCTGATTTGAGGTAAGAGAGTTGTGTCGTTGGAACCGGATATGTCTATATCAGAGATTGCAGAATACTACTTGTCAAAAGCTGGTGGGACTCTAACATTATGTCCCTAAAGCTTCCTTTATTCCTATTGCCACTATACTTGTCTAGGAAATCATTATCTGTCCTTTAGATTACTACAAAGGATTCCCCACCAGACTCCCCATCCCTGGTTGTATTATCTTCCAAATTATCCTTCACTGTTCCCTAAATTCAACCATCCAGCTCCCACCTAAGTGACATTGCATGGGCCTAGGATATATTCTCTCCTCACTTAAACCTCTTAGAATACTGAGTTTCCTTGAAGTTCCAGTTCAAATACTTTCTGTGCCAAACCATTCCTGACCACCCTCACCCCCACCAAGTTGTGAGTGCTCAGTCAGTCAACAAGCATTTATTGTGTTCACTCTGTGCTAGACACTGTACTAAGCACTAGAGATACAAAGAAAGGTAAAACATAATGCCTGCCCTCAGGGAGCTTATGGTCAATGCATTCAAACAAACATATAGAAGATACTAGAGATAAGCAACAGAAGTAGGGCTCTAGTATTAAGGGTGATCAGGAAAGGCTTCTTGCAGAAAGGGGAATTTTTAAGCTGGAATTTTAAAAAAGCTAGGAAGCAAAGATAAGGAAGAAGTGTTTATAGCCAGTGAAAATGCCTGGAATAAAGAGAGGGCTTGTCTAATAATAAGGACAGTTTCCTGGAGGGGAATGTGTTGTGAGGTCTAAGGAATAAGAAGATTGGAAAGGTAATAAGATTCCAGATTATAAAGTTTGTCTTTAAAAGACAGAGAAAAAAAAAGACAGACAGAAACTTTTATATTTGATCCTGGAGGTAATAAGGATTGTTGAATAGGGTTGTTGTTGTTGTTTGTCCTTTGCTTTCAAAGAGGATCCTGACATAGAAAAGGTGATGTCATGACTTTCAGTGAATCAGATTTAAGTGAGGGAGGGCTGTGTAAGATCACTTCACTTTCTCCTCCAGAGCCATCTGGGTCCAGTGGCAAGATATAGATCAGGATGACTGGAGATATCACCAGATGCAGTGGAAGACCTCAGCTTTTTTTAAGGTAAGGTCTTTCCCAGGTCTCATGAGGCAATGCCTGTTCAGTGATTAAGGCTAGTTAATAAATGAGGCAAAGAGTGGCCTGGGTAATATGGTTTAACTTGTGCTTTTGGAAGATCAATTTGGCAGCTATGGGAAGGATGATGGACCAGAGGGGGAAGAGACTGGAGGCAGCATGACCAACTATTGCAATAGTCTGGGTATGGGGTGATGAGAGCTTGCATCGATAGTGGCAGTGTCAGAAGAGAGGAGACTTATAAGAGAGAAGTTACAAAGATAGAAATGACAGAACTTATGACATATATGGGGTGAGAGAGATTAAAGAGACAAGGATGATTCCCAAACCATCAGCCTAGGGGACTGGAAGACTGATGGTACGTACCCTCCACAGTAATAGAAAAATTAAGAAGGGAGGATTTGAGAAAGATAATGAGTTTACTTCTAGACATGTTGAGTTTAAGAAGTCAGCAAAAATCTAGTTTAAAATATAATATAATGTTATTATATACTCAGTTGGAGGTATGAGCCTTGAAGACTTTAGGCTGAAGGTTTAGGACTGCACAAATAAATCTGAGAATTACTTGCATAATATAATGGTTGAATTTATGGGAGCTGATGAGATCCCTAAGTGAAACAGTATAAAGAGAGAAGAGAAAAGGGCCTGTGACAGAGCTTTGGGCATGATCTGCATGATGGTCAGCCAAATAGGAACACTGGAAGAAGACAATGACATGAAAACCTAGAAAGAAGGGAGTATCAGGAAGAGAAGGCAACAACATCAAAAGCTGCAGGGAGGTCAAGAAGTATTAGGATTAAGTGAAGACCATGAAATTTAGCAATTAAGAGATTATTGGTAATTTTGGAGAGAGCATTTCTTGTTGAATAATGAGGTCAGAATATAGACTTCAGAGAGTGAAGAGAGAATGCCCAGAGGGCACCTCTACCTCCCAGGTAAACCCATGTGGCCTGGAACTCTCTCTTTTACCCTAAATTATCTATTTTTTAATGTGCTGTATTTCCCAGTAGAAAATGAGAAGTTGTTTGAGGTAGAGAGACTGATTTTTGTTGTATTCCCAGTGACAGTTACAATTTCTGATGTATAGTCGATGTCTAATAAATGTTTGTTGAAATAAATTGAACTGTTCACCTTTATACACAGATCCTTCATAAAAACCTCTGATGACTCATTGTGATATGGAGATGACTTTGGTTTCTTGAAGGCTCTTCCACTGGAGTACAAATAATAGGTGGGCTCTGCTGTGCTGGAAAGGCTCCTAGGATGGTCAAAATAATAGAGTGAGTCTATGTTCTGAGGAACAATCTAGTTAAATGCAGAGAGGCTCATCGACAGTAGATTGTCCACCTCATGATGGCATGGAAGCTGACATTGGCCATGAAACAAGCAAAGATATAAATGGCCACCTATTCTGCTTCTGAGTTTATGATCATAGAGTGGTGGAAAACAGTACAGAGCACCTAAGAATCAAGGATTTTGATGATGTTTATCTACATTAATCTAGTCCTAGATATTCTAAATGTGAAACCCTTATCTAGTAACTGAAATAGCTGATAATTTGTTATAAGTGAAAGCAGTACCTAGAATTTGAAACTAAAAATAAGGAGAGTTCAGTATTTCTTCTTGGAGAGGCAAATAAAGGAGTTGACTTTTTCATTTTTCCAAAGGCAAAGATAAGCATAATTTCATGGATTACTTGGTCCTTTGGATAAACCATGCCATCATGAGTCATTTGAATGGTTATGACCAGAAGTGAAAATATCACCTTAAAGACAATTGTAACTCATGTACCAACATATTTTCAAATGATGAGGAAATATTGAAATAGATAATAGGTGGAGGCACCTAGGAGGTGCAGTGGATTAAGCCCTAGAGTCCCTGGAGTCAGGAGGGCCTGAGTTCAAATCTGGCCTCAGACACTTAACACTTACTAGCTGTGTGACCCTGGGAAAATCACTTAACCCTCATTACCCTGCAAAAACAAAAAAAAAAAAAGAAAGAAAAGAAAAGAAAAGAAAAGAAAAGAAAAGAAAAGAAAAGAAAAGAAAAGAAAAGAAAAGAAAGAAAAAGGAAAAGAAAGAAATAGATAATAGGCTCTGAATTTAGTCCTCAAAGATACTTTAATAATAATCTAGTCCAAACTCCTTATGTTACAGATGAGGGAACCGAGACTCAGAGATGAAATGATTTGCCCAAGATCATATAAATACCAAGTAGCAGAGGCTGGATTTGAATCCCAATGCTCTAATCTCAGAGGCAGTATTTTCCCATAGAACCATCCTGACCCTACAATTCTACAAAGAGGAGGTGTAAACACAAAGCCAGAACTTGCTTCCTGTATTGTGGCCTGCCACAACACTCCCAAATATGATCAGAGCCATATATAAGCTGAAAATATTTAACAAAATAAATAGAAATCTAGAATAGAATATTGGCAATGGCAACATATGGTTTTCTAAATCAATATGCAGCTGTCAGAGATCCTTACTTAAGGTTTAATGAACCCTATTTCTATTAGAGTTTGGCATCACTGCTGCAAAGAACTAGGTAAGATCCTTCAAATTAAATTAGCAGTTATTGTAATACTTGGCGATTTTAATACAAAAATAGGTGTGGAAAGCACAGCCAAAAAAAACTTGTAACAATATGATTTGGTATTAAGAAACCAAGGAGGTCAAAGATTTATAGATTCCACAGAAGTCTCACACTTACATCTGAATAGTTTCTTCAAGATCAGAGTTAGGAAGCTCTGAAGATGGTGAGCAATGAATAATATCATGAAAAATGATAATGACAGTCTAAACAAATTGTAAATAATAGGTTACTGATGTGGAAGTCATTTCCAGAATCACGTATAGTCACGTAATTCACAAACTAGAATAAAAAGTAACATAAATATTAAACTATAAAAATTAATAAGATGGGGGCAGCTAGGTGGCGCAGTGGATAGAGCACCGGCCCTGGAGTCAGGAGTACCTCAGTTCAAATCCGGCCTCAGACACTTAACACTTACTAGCTGTGTGACCCTGGGCAAGTCACTTAACCCCAATTGCCTCACTAAAAAAAAAAAAAATTAATAAGTTGGAAAAAAGACAGGAAGTACCAAAAAAACTTCAAATATCATATATCTAATTAAGGTATTGATATGAAAAAAATTAGAAGTGGTTAAAGGAACAGACAGTGATGTGCACTATCATTATATCCTAATGAAGTTTCAAAATCACAGAATTTCAACAGTGGAAGGACACAGTTGGTCAACCCTTCCCTGAACAACGATCTCCTCTATAACATACCCTAAAATTAGGTTTTCTGGATCTGTTCAAAGACTTCTAGTAAGACATTACCTAAGAGAGCAGCCCATTTCATTTTGTCAGAACTCTAATTGTTAGGAATTTTTAAAAAAACATCAAACCTAAATCTATTTCTCTGATACTCCTATCCATGACTGCTAGTTCTATGGTTCGGGGCAAAGCAGAAAAAAAATATAATTCCTTCTCCATGTACCCTTCCAACATTCAAATGTTAGACTTCACCCCCAAATCTTCATTAGGTTGAAAACCTATGTTTCTTTCAACAATCCACATATGGACTTGGAGTCAAAAGACTTGGGTTCAAATTCTAGCGTTGCCACTCACTGCCTGTATGACCTAGGGCAATGCACTAACCCTCTCTGGTTCTCAGTTTCCTCACCTATAAAGTGGGGATGTTGGTCTGAAGATTTCCAGGTTATTTATAATCCTTACATCTATGATTCTATGATATGAACTTGAGGTCCTCTCCCACCCTGATTATCATTGTCTAAGAACTATGACTCTCTAGTCATTTCAGCCCAGGGCCCAGAACAAATCGCTGGGCATACCAGGGATCAAAAAATTAATGAATATTCTAGGTCTGATTATTCAGCCACTTCTAAATCCACATAATTTTACTATTTTAAAGTTCTCGTCTCTCTATCATTTGCACAAATGAGTAAGAGAGACTTTGTTATCAATGCTTTGCCAAAAATTGAAGTGTCATACTAGTTTAATAAGGAAGGGAATAAACATTTAAGAATGTATTGTGTACCAAGTATTATGCTTTCTCATTTGATTCTCACAAAAACCCTAGGAGGCAGGGTTGTTATCATTGTTGTTATTGCCCCCCACTTTACAGTTGAAGCTGAGGCAGGTAGGTCATGCAACTTGCTTAGGGTTACATACCTAGTAAGAATCTGAGGCTGGATTTGAACTTGTCTTCCTAACTCTGGGCCTAGTATCCTATTCATTGTGCCACTTATCTGCCTTAAAAGAAGAAATAAGTCTAGTCTAGCATGATGTGATCTTGACAGAGCCATGTTGGATCTTTACAATCAATACTTCCTTTTTTGAGATGTTCACTAGCCATGCCTTTAAAAATACCTTCCAGAATTTTGCCAGGAATCAAAGCCAAGTTCACTAGTCTATACTGTGAAGTCTAGTTTCCCTTTGTTGAAAATTAAAATAATATTTTCCCTTGTCCAATTTTGTGAAACTTCTTTAATTTTCCAAGACCTTTCAGTGATTACTGACAGTGGTTCAGCAATCACACCTGCTTGTTCTTTCAGTTGCCAAGAATGTCTGAAGCCAGGTGACTTGAATTCAACAAAAGGTAAGTACTTTCTTACTCTTGCCTTATTTATCTTGAGTATCAGCTCTCTTTTCCAGTCCAAAGATAATTTTTTCTTGACAGGGAAATAAGAACCAAAATTTTAATTGAACTGAATTGTTTTCTCTGTCATAAGCTTTCATTGTCCTGTTTCCTCCCAGCAACAGTCTTAACTGATGTAAATCAATTAGCACAAGGGAGTCCCTTTCCCCCACCCACCCACCAAAGAAAAGATTACTCATCTCTTCAACCAGAAAATTATTGATCTCTTTGCCAAGCAGAGAAAGATGGCAACCAAAGACAAATCCAGTTTAGAAGATAAACTTATTTGGAAAGACTTTGTGGAGGAAGATGCTATAAAAACCCCCACTTTGCTTCTTTTGTTAACTCCAAAAAAATTTTTGATTCCATAAAACAAAAAGATGGCATTAAAAACTTTCCTCCAGGGGGTAGCTAGGTGGTGCAGTGCATAAAGCACTGGCCCTGAATTCAGGAAGACCTGAGTTCAAATCCAGCCTCAGACACTTGACACTTAGTAGCTGTGTGACCCTGGGCAGGTCACTTAACCCCCATTGCCCCTACCCCATCCCCCCCAAAAAACTCTCCTCCAATAAGTTGTCTCGGATTCATATATTCATATCATACATATTCCTTGGTACATGTTAACAAGTAATTTAACCCTGACAACCTTCTGATTATTAATATTAATATGAGGCTCCAAACAGGGAAACACATGCTCACCAAAGCTATTTGCCACTATCATAGAGGAAATCCATCACAGGGTCCAAGTTGAAGAGGGCTTCTTTAGAGGGAGCAAAGTCCTCCAGGTGCACCTCTTTGTGGATAACACAGAGCTGCCTATATGGCGGCAGTACATTCACTCAAAAGAGGTTAACCTTATCATTCACTAAGAAAAGCCAAGTGGATGAAGAATATCTATTGTGTAAACTATTATATATAGTTAGAAAGGCAGCTCGTATAATTATTCTCATAGTTTTTATCTTAGACAAACACTTCAGATGATCAATAAATATGGTCCAGGGTTGAATAGGAAGGAGAAATGTAATGAATTTTATTTCAGAAACTCTTCAGTGTTTTTAAGGGCTTCAAGTTTTTCTCTGAAACAACAAACAGAAAGAATTGTATGATGTGTTTTTTAACCATGCATTCTGAGAGTAATAAGAATCCTGCTTACTCAAAGGTTAATAAAGAGAATGTATTGGGCCTAAATAGGATGCAGCATGTTATCAGTGAGGAATTCCAAGCAAAAATATGATATAAAAGATATCACTGAAGAGACTGGATACAAGAGGAAAAGGAATTAGTGAATCCTCTTGCTGCATCAGAGAATGGCCCCTATATATCTGGGTGAAACTGTGAAAGATCCTTGAAAAAACACACAAAAGTAGCATTGAATAAGAAAGTGTGGATGGATTGTGATCTGAACTACTTGGGGCTATTTCCACGTTGATGAAATCACAAATCCCCAAAGGTATTAGAGTATGCAGAGCTATGATCCTGTGATTTCATGGCTCAAAATCTTTTAATACATACCCATCACTTACCAAAGTCTAAACATCTTAGTCTAGCACCAAAGGCCTTCCCTAATTTATCTTCACACAAACCATAGCTCTTTCCCTTTTTGGTCCCTCTTTATTTTATTTTTTTTTACCACTTCTCTCAGCTTTTTCCTTCTTTTCACTTCCTGATGATCTGATCTTTGTAATTTACTTAGTTATTTACTTCCTTAGTTCCTTACCTACTTATTCATTTATTCATCTATTTATCTCTTCATTCAGTCATTCATTCTTTTTTTTTTTCTGGGGGAATGAGGATTAAATGACTTGCCCAGGGTCACAAAGCTATTGTCAAGTGTCTGAGGCCGGATATGAACTCAGGTCCTCCTGAATCCAGGGCCAGTGCTTTATCCACTGAGCCACCTAGCTGACCCCTTGTAATTTATTTATAGCATGCTAAGTAGATGAACCTCGAGGAGCTTTCAAGGGCAGGGGAGAATATTAGGGTGCAATAAGAAACGGTGAAAGGGATGGTTTCAGAGAAATCTAGGAAGATGTACATAAAGATGCAGTGAAATGAATAGAACCAGTAGAACAATTTGTACAGGAACAACAATATTGTAAAGTTAAACATTGAAACGTCTAAGAAGTCTGATCAACACAATGACAAACAACAATTCCAGAGGATTTGTGATGAAACATACTACTCACCACCAGATAGAGTAGTGATAGACTCAGAGTACAGACAGAGGCACAAGTTTTGTTTCATTTGGGGTTTTGTTTGAATGTGACCAATGTGGGAATTTGTTTTGCTTGACTCTACATGTTATAATGAATTTTTGTTTTTCTTGTTTTTCAGTGCAAGGGAGAGAAAAGTAGGTGAGAGGGAGATAATTCTGGCTTGAAAATTAAAATGAATAAAAAAAATTAAATTGATATCACTGCCTCTTCCAATATACCAAGGAAGCATTTAACATATAATTAAGTTGAAGGAAGAGCCAATGGTGGATATGTAAGACTGGCAACAGACCTATAACTTTTGGATAAATTTGGATAAGAAAAAAATAGAATAACTGGATGTGCTTTTGGCAATTAGAAAAGGACTTAAACTGTGGTTGTGTGGATAAGCCACTGCCTTCCTTTCTTTGGGTGCTGGGCGTGGCCCACCAATGTACAGAACCTACCGGCAAGGGGGGAGGGAGGGGGAAAAAGAGATAAGGAGGTGGTAATATGGATATTTCTTCCCAGATCTGGGGGTTGAGAGGGTCAAGTTATCTCAAAGTAAACCTTGCAAAGACTGAGCAATTCAGATTCAGTTTAGGTTGCATATCTGATAAAGCAATCTCAGGCTCCACCCTATCCCTCTAGGGCCACCTTTGAGAAAGTCTCCTAAATTATAGTTATCTCTCACAAGAGAAAGTGATCAGATAAATTCATTCACACTAAGGTGTTAAGAACTTAACTCTCCCATAAATATTTGCATTTAAAAAGAAGAAAAGGAATTGCTTAACCCAAAGGAATAAACTATTTCAAGCATCAATGAGGCCCTTTCATAGGATAAAGTTGACACATGCCTCTTCTCCCTAGGTGTTGCTTGTTAATTCTTAAAGTAATTTCAGACCCAGAAGTTGTAATTAGATATGCTATAAACACTTCTGAGGGGAGAGTCTCTTGTAGAGGTCAGACTTATTTATAATAGCATTGTTTACTTATGGGAAAGAAACTTTATTATAGAAGAGTATTTTACTATAAATTCCATGACAATATAGTATTTTTAAAATAGGCTTGAAAAGGAAATTTTCATTATGCATTAAAGGCTATACTGGTATTGTATTTTATCATTCTCCAAATGTTCCTATTCATAGATATTGATGCACTAATTTCAGCAAGCCCAGGAAAACTACAAACTCTGACAGGGAAACAAATCTACTTATTTCTCCACACTGAAAAACAAAAACAAAAACAAAAACAAACCAAAGTGCTCTGATACATCTGGAAACACAGATCATCACATTTGTCTGTCTATATGTCTTAAGTATAAATGTTACAGATGGATAATAAACTGAGTTCGAAACTGGGTAGTAGGAGATGATTTAATTAAATTGCACAATGTTTTACCAAGTATCTACTATATCCAAAGCATTATTTATGTGTTAGTCATACAATATTTTTGTTTTAAAAAAATATTCCTGCCATAATAGAGCTTATACTCTTATACTAGTAATCAGACTGGAAGATACTTAGGAAAGTGCATACTTTCTTCAATAATATCAAACTAGCTCACTTCTGTAAAGTCTGTAAAGACCTACCTCTTTAACCAAAATCATCACCACCACCATCACCATCATCATCTTTTAATGCCCTATCGGTTTGTATTCTATCTGGCATTATCCTTGGCTATCATGTCTCCCTTCTTGACAAAATCAAATAATTGTTAGTTAAAGTGATTTCTGGGATCTTCTGTTTTTAATTTCTATTATAATGATAATCAGGATCATTGTCTTTTTCTTTATTCAGTTCCCATTTTTTAGTTTCATTAGTTTCCACAAATAGGTCAGATCAGAGTTGTGGTTTCCTGTTTTGTCTTTTTTTTTCTCATTTTTTGTCCTTTCTTCTAATTTAATGTTGTTTTTGTCTTTGCTTTTATTAGTTGATGGTCTGATTCAACATAGATAGCATTAGCAACTAATCATTTTTTGTTAACATTATCTGTTAAACTATAATTAATTTTCTTTTGGGGGTTATTTAGTTCTCATTATGTCAAGCACCTTGCAACTATTAAAAATATATATTCATGATAATCAGTCTTTTGAGTTGTCTACAATCCTGGGCCTTTTAAAATTCCTCACCTGTGAAAGATATCTTCCAATATAATTTTCACTCTCCTAAGACCAGTTTTAAAATGCAGTCACAAAGAATGGATGTGTATATACATATAGATGTACATATACATAAACATATACACATACATATACACATACACATACACATACATATACATATACATATACATATACATATACATATACATATACATATACATATACATACATATCCCCTTAGTGTGGAAGAGATTTTCAAGTTTTTCATAGAATTTCTCTGTTGTTTATCCGCTAAATTGAATGTTGATGCACACTTTCATATTATCTTCTTGTGTTTTTATTGTTGGTATTTGTGAGGGAAAACAATCCTCTTCTCAATATTTCTCTGGAACTCAGCAGGATGTAACAAAGGCTCTTTTATTTCCTTCTCATGAGAAGGAAGCACCCTAGTGTGCAGCTGGTGGGTACAAAGAAAGGGGGATCACAGGCCCTGTTTTAAACCCTAATGGGGCCTCCACTTTTTCATCAGTGGTCTGATTACTCAAGGGTTACAATCTACACGCAAAAACTAGCTAATTGGAATGCAGTATTTCCATCCCTCTTCCTTATATGGGCATAACTCTGGAGTGGACCTTATTCTTCCTTATATGAACACAACTCAGGAGGGGATCTTATTGAGACCAGGGCTCCTTGAACTATGTGATTTTGTTAGCCAGAGGGGGAGGAGGGGATCTGAGACCTTTGTCCTAAAAACAGGTTCAGAAGAGGAGTATGATTGACTGTTATATCCCCATTGAGAGGAGACTACTACCCATTTTCTCACAGTATTGTTGCCTCTTCTCATCACTAGCATCACAGGGTGAAATGACCAAAGGTCTCATTGAAATGATTCATGTTTGCTTTTGTTACATAAAGAAACCAACTCTGCTCATTTCTGCTCATTCCTTTTTAAATAGGAACTATAAGGCATCTATCTGTTTAGGAAGCCCTTCCTTTTGTCATTCAATAAAAGTATGAATAACAACATTTATATGGACTTTTTTTTTTTTTTTTAGTGAGGCAATTGGGGTTAAGTGACTTGCCCAGGGTCACACAGCTAGTAAGTGTTAAGTGTCTGAAGCCGGATTTGAACTCAGGTACTCCTGAATCCAGGGCCAGTGCTCAATCCACTGCGCCACCTAGCTGCCCCTAACATGGGCTTTTTTTATTTTGTTTGGTTTTTTGGGTTTTTTTGCAGGGCAATGGGGGTTAAGTGACTTGCCCGGGGTCACTCAGCCATTAAGTGTCAAGTGTCTGAGGCCGGATTTGAACTCAGGAACTCCTGATTCCAGGGCCGACGCATTATCTGCTGCGCCACCTAGCTGCCCCCTATATGGACTTTTAATTAAGGTTTGCAAGGAATGTCTTATGATATCTAATTTGACAGTAGACTACATGCTTCTTCAAAGAAGTTACTGTTTCATTTTTGTCTTTGAACTTTAAATTTATCATGGAGTACTGGGTTCAAGTCTTTTCTCTGATAACTAATGACTATGTAACCCTAGGCAATTCACATGATTGTCTTCATTGTTGTCATCATCATCATTAGCATTTTTGTAGTGCTTAAAGGTTTGCAAAGCACTTTGCATATATCATATCATCTGATCCTATTTTGTGAGGTTGGTGTTATGATTACCCCCATTTTACATATGAAGAAACTGAGACACAGCTTTAGAGGTTAAATGACTTGTTCAAGATCACACAGCTAGTCGGTGTCTCAGGCAGGAGTCAAACTCAGATCTTTCTAACTCTGAGTCTTGCACTCCATCTATTTGCTACCCAGATGCCTCAACTTAACCTCTCAGTACACTAAGTAATTCTCCAAAACTCTAAGAAGCAGAGAAGGTCCTGAAGAGCAATTGGTAAAGGGAGTTTCCCTACCTAACCATTCTCTATATCAATGAAATCCCAGCTCCAATCCCTGTTCTGATCCCCAATGGTTAGTATAGTGCCTGCCATGTACCACTTCATAAATGTCTGTTGAATATTGAATGAATTACTGAGATAAAGAGGAATCATTAAAGAGTTCCTGTTTAGAGGGTAGAGACCTCTCCTCCTAAAACCTCCAGTTAAGGAGAGAGTGCAGCTCAGCCATCTCTTCATTTCCCACCTGACTGAACTCGAATTCCCTTGGACTTCTCTATCATGGCCATGCTCTAGGTAACTTCTCCCTTCCCCCCTCTCCCAATGCTGTTTTTCTTGCTTTTTTTTTTTCTGTTGTCTTCCCCAGCTAGATCATAAGCTCTCTGAAAACAGGGACTATCTTTTGCTTCTTGTGGTACCCCCAGTGATTAGCACAGTGCCTGGCCCATAGGAGATGATTAATGAATGTTTGCTAATTGACACACTAAAGGGCAGGATGTACCATGAGAAGAGAAAGGAGCTCATGGAAGAGTTTTAAGAAATATACACACTTAAGGGACATAAGATGAAGGATGAATTACTAGAGGAGACTGGAATGGACTGACAAAGGAAGCAGAAGCAGAAGAAAGTAGTACTCCAGAAGCCAAGGGAGGAGACAGCATACAGGAGGTGGTAGTCAACTCCGTGAGACCTGCGAAGAGATCAACAATGATAAGGACCCAGAAAAGGACATTGGATTTAATAGTAAAGAGATCAGCAATAACTTGGAGAGAATAGTTCCCATACAGGAATGGGATCAGAATCCATATTATAAAAGGTTGAGAAGTGAGTAGATGCAGCACATTGGCAAAGATTATAAAAGATGGGTACAGTGAATTGGGAGCAGCTACAGGAAGGAAGGAAACAATCACTTACGAAATGCCTACTGTGTGCCAGGCACTATGCTCCACACTTTACAATTTCTATCTCATTTTAGCCTCACAAAACCCTCGGAAGGGAGGTGCTATTATCTCCATTTTACAACTGGGGAAACTTAGGCAGATAGAAGTTAAGTGATTTACCCAGGGTCACATAGCTAGCAAGTAGATGAGACTGGATTTGAACTCATATCTATCCTGACTCCAGGCTCAGCACTCTATATAGTGTACCACCTAGCTACCTACTGGAAGACAGGCACACTAAATAATACAGTTAGTGAGGTTTTGAATTGATCCAATCATGCTGAAAAAATAACTTTGAATTATGTGAGGAAAGTGGTTATGTTAACTGATTGACTATAATGTTAACTCTTTGACCCAGACCTCCTGGAAATGAAAGACAGAAAGTCCCTCATTTAACAGAATATTCAGAGCAACACTTTTTGTACAAAAAGTGAACTGGATTTAAAATAGGTGCTATCAATTTGGAAAATAGCTAAATAAACTGTGGTATGTGAATGGAATGAAATATGATTGCACCACAAAACTTGTAAGAACTAACACAAAGTGAAGTGGGCAGAACTAGCAAGGCAATTATGCAATAACTGCAATAATATTTTAAAAGAATAATAAGATGACATCCTATTCTATGTAATTATTATGACCAATCTTGATACTGAAACAGGAAGTGCTTCTCCCCTTTCATTGAAGAGTTAGGAGACTAGGAGTGTAGAATGTTGCAAATGCTGTCATGAGCATTAACAAAATCAACTGGTTTTTCTTAACTATTAATTCTTTGTTAAATGGGATAAGAAGGAGGTACATTTAAAAAAAATAACTGTGATCTAAAATCAAAAGGTACTAATAAAAATTGACTAATTGGAGGAAGTCAAACTTGGCAGCTCTTTATAGAAACCTGCATGTGAGAATTACCAATAAAGCCCAGCAACAACAGATAGAAAGAGAAATTCCATTTAAAATAACTGTGGCCAATATAAAATATTTGGGAATCTACCTCCCAAGATAAACACAGCAACTATATGACCAGAACTACAAAACACTTTTTACAGAAATAAAGTCAGATCTAAATAATTAGAAAACTCTTAATTGCTTATGGATAGGCAGGGCCAATTTAATAAAAAATGATAATGCTACCTAAGTTAATTTATTTATTTAGTGCTATACCAATCAAGCTATCAAAAATATTTTATGGAGCTAGAAAAAATAATAACAAAATTCATCTGGAAAAACAAAAGTTCAAGGATATCAGGGGAATCGATGAAAAAAATATGAAAGAAAGTGATCTATCAGTACCAGATATCAAACTGTATTATAAAGTGGTAATTATCAGAGCAATCCGGTACTGGCTATTAGATAGAGAGGTAGATCAGTGGAATAGAATAGACAGAAATTATACCATAGTAAATGACTATAGTAATCTAGTATATGATAAACCCAAAGATCCAAGCTTTTGCAACAAAAACTCATTATTTGACAAAACTGCTGGGAAAACTGGAAAACTGTATGGCAAAAACTAGGTATAGACCAACATATCACACCGTATACTAAAATAAAGTCAAAATGGGTACATGATTTACACATAAAGAATGATACCATAAGAAAATTAAGAGGATATGGAACCATTTATCTGCCAGATTTATGGGCAGAGGAAGAATTTGGGACCAAAGAAGATATAGAGAGTAAAATAAAATGTAAAATACATCATTTTGATTATATAAAATTAAAAAGCTTTTGCATAAAAAACTAATATAACCAAGATTACAAGGGAAGTAGAAAAGTGGGAAAGAATTTTTGAAACACATATCTCTGATAAAAGCCTCATTTATCAAATGTTTAGAGAACTGAGTCAAATTTATAAAAACGCAAGTCATTCCCCAATTGATAAATGGTCAAAGGATATGAACAGGCAGTTTTCAGACAAAGAAATAAAAGCTATCTATTGCCATATGAAAAACTGCTCTCGATCACTATTGATCAGAGAAATGCAAATTAAAGCAACTCTGAGGTATCGACTCACACCCATCAGAGTGGCAAATAAAACAAAAATAGAAAATATTCGATGTTGGAGGGAATGTGGGAAAGCTAGCACGCTAATCCACTGTTGGTGGAGTTGTGAAAAGATCCAATCATTTTGGAGAACAATTTGGAACTATGCCCAAAGGGCTATAGAACTGTGCATACCCTTTGATCCAACAATACTCACTGCTAGGTTTCTATCCCAAAGACATCCCCAAAAAGAAGAAACACCTATTTGTACAAAAAATATTTATAGCAGCTCTTTTTGTGGTGGCTAAGAATTGAAGACCAAAGGAATGCCCATCAACTGGGGAATGGCTAAACAAACTGTGGTATATGGTGATGAGGGAATATAATTATGCTATAAGAAATGACAAGCAAGATGACTTCAGAAAGGCTTGGAAAAACATGTATGAAATGATGTACAGTGAAATGAGCAGAACCAAGAGAACATTGTGCACAGAGACAGCAATGTTGTTTGAGTAAGAACTTTGAATGACTTGACTATTCTCAACAATACAATGATCCAAGATAATCCCAAAGGACTATTGATGAAACATATTATCCACTTCCAAAGAAAAGAATTGATATTGATGGAACAGACTGAAGCATGTTATTTTTTACTTTCTTTTCTTTTTTCTTTTAATCAAGTTTCTTGTACAAAATGGCAAATATGGTAATGTTTTACACAATCATACATGTATAACTCGTATCTTATTGTTTGCCACCTCAGGGAGGGGGAAGAGGAAGGAGGGAAAGAGGGATAACAATTGGAAGTCAAAACTATAAATAAAACACCAGTTGAAACAACAAAAAAAGGGAGAGATAAGAAAAATAGAAGATGATAGCTTGAGGAGATCAAGAGAAAGGTTTTTTAATTGTTTTGGTTTTGCTTTATAAATTATAGAGCACTAGAGCATTTTTTTATAAGCAGCATAGGAGCCTTGTAGAAAGAGAGAAGGGACAGGGATCTGAAGATTAAACAGTAGTTGTATTGTATATTGTTATTATTATTATTATCCATTACTGTTTTATATTACTTTTTTTTTCACAAGTTGCAAGCCCAAAGGTATAGAGTCAAACTCAACAAAGGGTAGAGTAAAATTGAAGGTACAATCCTGATTAAAAGGGAAAGATCAGTTAGTTCCGTTTAAGCAACAGGCATCCTTCAGGATTTCCATCTTAGAAATTTGGGTAAAACCTAGGCAAAGTTAAGACTGTCTTATTGTAAATTATCACTCTGAGAGAGCATGCTATTCTAGAAAGCCCAATAATTCTAGTATTTGAGGTTCTGGTTGCTACCTGTATAACCTCAAGACTCTTGTTTCTGTTTCTGTAAAAGAAAGTATAATATAATCTTTAGGTTTTTTTTCCAGCTGCAAACTCTCTAAAGTTACCTCTCTTCCTCGGATGCTACTTGGTGTAAGTAAGTTCATTTTGCTGTGATTCCCTCTTAGGGTCATCAACTATTAAAGCTGGTAAGACCTGGGAGAAAAGGAAGGAGGGAAGGAAGGAAGGAAGGAAGGAAGGAAGGAAGGAAGGAAGGAAGGAAGGAAGGAAGGAAGGAAGGAAGGAAGGAAGGAAGGAAGGAAGGAAGGAAGGAGGGAGGGAGGGAGGGAGGGAGGGAGGGAAGGAAGGAAGGAAGGAAGGAAGGAAGGAAGGAAGGAAGGAAGGAAGGAAGGAAGGAAGGAAGGAAGGAAGGAAGGAAGGAAGGAAGGAAGGAAGAAAGGAAGGAAGGAAGGAAGGAAAGAAAGAAAGAAATTAAGGTGCAGAGTTGAAGAGATTTACTGATTTACCCAAGTTACAGAGCAAGCTAATAGGAGAGGCTTTAAGAATGAATGAAACAGGGGGCAGCTAGATGGTGCAATGGATAAAACACTGGCCTTGGATTCAGGAAGACCTGAGTTCAAATCCAGCCTCAGACACTTGACACTTACTACCTGTGTGACCCTGGGCAAGTCACTTAATCCCCATTGCCCCGCAAGAAAAACAAAAAGGAATGAATGAAACAGCCTCTGCTGACCTCAAATCCAGACTTTCAGTCCTTAACCCTATTCAAATTTCTGCATTGTGCTTTAATGACCCGACTTTATACTCTTAGTCAAACCTTAGGGCTAAAGTGTGTTGTCACTTGGTCCAGCTGGAACTTTTGACTTCTAACCTTTAAAAGAAAAAAAATTCCCCTCACTTCATTATGTATAACTTGGTGAAAGAGCTAACTTCAGCTTTCCATGTTCTCATTTAGGGAACCACAATAAAATGTAGTTTGCCTAAGAGAGTTCATGTGCATGTAATTGAAAACAGGAAATGCATCTGCAACAGTAGCAACAGGATGTTCTACTTGTCATGATGCTACTTCTCTTACAGTGAAACTCACTGGGAAGGCTAGTTGACCCCAAAGCCAAAACTAGGATTACTTTTGCCCACTCTGGGAAAGAGAAAGCAAAACAAACAAACAAACAACAGTTGTGTGGGGGTGGGGTAGGGGTGGGTAGGTGTGTATTTTGTTGGAGAAAGTGGGAAGAAGTAGCCAGGTAATCTGACAGTGGGTACATTTGCACCTGGAGAGAAGGTAACATATTCCTCAAAGAATTCTGCCTGAATACCCATGGAGTTTTGGTTTGGAAGATGTCTCTGACCTGAAGGTGAGATGAGGAAGGCAAGTAGAGTAATGACACATGGCCCAAGCTGTCAGAGGACTATAGAGTGTTGACATGTTTGTCTCTGGCCTGTGACTTCCAGATATCTTCACTCTCAGGCAAAACCCTAATGGCCCTTCCCTAAAATGAGGCAGGGGAGAAAGCCTGTCTTTGTAGCAGAGATGTTATTCTGATGAAAAACAAAACAGAATACTACTGATGACTTAGACACAATCTCTATGACTCATAATGGTTCAAGATTCAAGCTTTATTTTTTTCTTCAGAATTTGGGTCATTTAGAAAGAATAAGAGTTTGTTTATACACACAGAAAACAGTTATATGTAGATATTAGGGGTAAATTTTTACAGAGAACCAGTGGCTGATGTTTGTGTTGTTGTTGTTTATTTGTAGCTTTTGTTTTGTGGGGATGGGGAGAAAGGAGAAAGAACTGTTTTCAAGCAATTGATTTGATGGGATTTACCTGTGTTTTTTCTTGAATCAAATTCAATTCAACTATTTGTGTTGTTTTCAAATAGCTGACAATTTGAATCAAACTCTTAAGGGGAACATTGTTTCTGTTTCTTATCAAAACAACTGTTTTTATTTTAATCTGATCTTTTTATGATCTGGTTTGTGTTTCTGTAGATTCCAACAAAATGAACATGAGATCATCATTTCTTTCCCCTGTTTCCTCTCTCATCATGTGTGAATTTCCTGCCTTCACATCCTAATCTGAATAGGCAGCTGTCTGTCTCCTTATGTTGTGGAGTAAGAACATTTGGCAACTTTTTATAAATATCTCTTCTTATCTGAGGATCGTAATTTTTTAAAACATTTTCTTTCTTCCTTACCTTTTTTCTCTTCCCCAATGAAAAATATCAAAGTATAACGTGTTTTTTTTTTTTTAAAGCACACTGTATTTAGAGTTGGATGACCTGGCTTCAAATTTATTTCTATGTATCTTACTACCTATATGGCAGTGGGAAAATGACCACATTATTTCAATGATCAATAATTCATTGAAGATATGGAAAAAAATAACTTGCAACTTTGTCACTATAGGTGGGGGTGTTTTCTGCTGTGCTTTTGTCAGCAAAGGTCCACCTATGACTTAGTAGAGAAGTTTGATGGGGTGACCTAGTGGCTCCAAGAAGCCCAGTTTAGCAAGCCAGTTAGTGTCAGAGACAGGATTTGAATCCAGTACTACTAAGCCCAATATCTGCTATCTCATATGCCAGCCTGGCTCTCAATCCTTAGAGTACTGGTTGTACAAAGCTCTTTACTCTATTTTCTTGGCAGAACATCCAAAGTTTTGCCACTCTGTTAGATTCATACATTGAGGATGAGGATTTGAATAGAAACCTATAGACATCTTCCCAGCAACCTTTCTTCAGGGCCTATAGTGTACGTCATAAATGTTATTGCATGATGTAATCACTGATTCCTTCTTGTGTTGCAGGGGCAAGTCCTCAGGATGCAGATTGAAAACTTTTTTCCTTCTCATACTGAAAATAAAAGACAGTCCAGGGAGGGGTGAAGCTGAAAGGCCTCTCTTGGAAGAGGGTAGGCTCTTAATTGGTGAGGTGAGACAATGGTTTTCTGGGAAGGACAAGGAATTATGCTCCTTTAGGGGAATGAGCAAATACTATGAGGACTCAGGTTCCTGCCCAGGACTTATAGCCTTTTGTCCTTGGATTCTTCCTTCCACAATTAAAGCATGTGAATGTGTGCAGCCCCCAGGAGGGACCAGTCATTTCCGCTCTTCCCAGTGGGGTTTGGTGAGCCATTTAAGTAGCTTCCAGTCTTTCATCTACATATGCCATCAGACACTGTGCCCTGAACAGTCTGGGAATGTGGCCATGTGTTCGATCCTGCTGGTGTCAGCTTTAAACTGTGCCAGCTTCCACATGCGTTTGAATTCCAGGGTACAGTAATTATCAGGGAAGAAACAAAGGCAGGCACACACACACACACACACACACACACACACTGGCCTGACTTCCTCAGGGTTCATTTGGATTTGGATTTGGATTTGGGAAGAAGAAATAAACAAATATAGTGAGGGAGAGGAGGGAAATATGGTTGAATTTTAATTTAAATGGTCAGTGAGCCAAATTCCCATTTCAAGTACTTCTGGGTAGAAGGTTAGTTAGATTTACATGTTTTATTAAATTTACTAACCATCCAACATCTATCCACCTGTATACTCCAACTCCCACAAACCAAACTGTGGGGAGGCAAATGGGATGTATTTTTTGTCCTCCAAGTTTTATTTATGCCTTTTGCTTCTACACGATAGTCATTTTTATATCTGCCTTCCCAGTACCCTACTCAGTACATCTTCCTTTTTAACCAAGAATTTTAAAAAAATCTTTAGGCATAATAGACACATTGACTATGACTTAAGAGAATATGCAAAATTTTCACATCTTTATTCCCCTGTTCCTCTAATAAAAGGAAGGAGATGAAATTCCTGATGTCTTTTCTAGATCCAAGATTGTTCCTTTATAATTGTACAGTATTTGTTTACCTGTTATAGTAATGGTCTAGATAGCTTCCTGGTTCTACTAAATCAGTTCACACAGGTTTTCCAATGTTTCTCTGAATTCTACACATATGTCATTCCTTACAGACTTTTAAAATGGATATTTCTTATATAATGCCATATTCATAAATAATAGTTGCTAGAATTTATATGGCACTTAACAAATATTATCTTATTTGATCCTCCCAACAACCCTAATGGTAAGTGCTATTATTATCCTCATTTTACAGATGAAGAACTGAGGCAGATTGAGGGTATTCCAGAGTCACACAGAGAGGAAACATCTGAGACTCATTTTTTAACTCATTTTTCCAACTGCAAGTCCGTTCACTATCCATGGCACTACCTAGCTGCCTAATTCATGGATCTCAATTGACTTAAATATTACCAAATCTCTCATGTCATTCACTCATTTCCTTATTAAAAGGGTATCATCAAATAAATGCATATTGTGCCTAGAATAACATTCTGCTTCAATGTCTTGTGATGGCATAGAGGTGATCCTTAGTTCTCAAAAGCTGTGCCTCTATAATAAAAGCTATGGTAGGTCTTCCCTATTGGAAAGGGTTTAGGAATGGACTCAGCAATAAACAATTCATCTGTTGTCAGGGGCACAGCCCAGCTAACTCTGAAGAGACTGATCAACACAAGGTCGACCACAGAGGGGTGATGATTTTGCTCATAGCAACCCTCAAAGAATACCTACAAAGTCAGCCGAGGAATTGTGATTTGCACCCTCAGTCATTGGTCTGTCTGCAAACACTTCTTAAATAGTAGATGGAGAACCTATATTTGTGAAGTCATGGGTCATTGAAGTATTGAAACATATATTATAAAAAATTGTGTCCAATTGTCCTGTAATCAATTCTGAAAGTCTGAGACATATGTAAGATTCACATCAATTTAACAACTATTTATTAAGTACTTACTGTGTGAAGGGTAATATGCTAAATTCTAGAGATACAAAGAGCAAAAAAATGAAAAATAATAACAACCCTCAAGACTGGAGCTTTAAATGCCAGAGAAGCAGGGGCATAGTCAAGAAAGAATGAGACAAGGCTAGCCTGAGTGCTTTCCTCAAATGGAGGCTCTGTGAGGAGTAATCCAAATAGAGGTAGAGGATTTAGGGGTAGAAGGTAGCTACTGAACTGCAGTGAGTTTCTAGGGTGAAGAGGTTTCTGGGACATGGTAATGAAAGTCCAGAATGAAACCTGGAGAGGAATGAGACAGGCACCAGTAAAGGATACCTTCATTGGTTGCTGGAGAGTTGGAGAAGTATGGAGCTGAGTAAAACCACTCAGGGGTGAACCAATTGCATTCAAAGAAATGGGTGACACATCTACAATCCATATCATATTGCTTGCCTTCTCAAGGGGTGGGGGAGGGAAGGTACTCTATTTTTTTTAAATTAAGGCTAAGAAAATTTTACATGTAATTTGGAAATATTCAGCAAAACAAATTAAAATACATTATTTTTTTTAAAGAAGTTGATGATGTTTTTTGAGAAAGAGGACCAGAACTGAAGGGGCTCCATCACAGGTAAAGAACCTTGAGACTAGTATAAAGATAAAGAGGACATGAAGGTCATTTTCCACAACCTGTGCTTGTATTTACCTTGGTTGTAGCCCTACATCATGGGAACAGGCCAGATACAAACTCCAAAGATGAGTTCAAAAGCAAGCAAGGAGGGGCAGCTAGGTGGCACAGTGGATAAAGCCCCGGCCCTGGAGTCGGGAGTACCTGAGTTCAAATCCGGCCTCAGACACTTAACACTTACTGGCTGTGTGACCCTGGGCAAGTCACTTAACCCCAATTGACTTCCCCCACCCCACCCCACCCCCCAAAAAAGCAAGCAAGGAGCTATTCCAGAAAAGAACCCATGCTCCAAGGGCCAGGGAGGAGTCAAGTTTTCCCCAATCTCTTCTTTAATCCAGCCTCAGTCAAAAGTGTACAGTCAGGGTGTTTCTTGCCAGAGTTCCTAGCCTCCCCCCCCCTTTCCTTCCTTCTGTGGTGTTCTTTCCTTCAAGTACCTAATTGGCTTCTCCTATCAAAAATGTGTCCCCAGGAAGGAGTTGACCTCAGGTGTTTGTACCTTAATATAATCTTAAACTCTTTCAGAAAGATTTGCATTTAAAATATCATCTCTAATTTTACCATTAAGAGTATTTGGAGTATCATGGAACAGATGAGAGTGGTATTTTGGGAAACAGGAACTTTTTCCTCATCACTTGAAAAAACAGCATATACTGAACTGCTTTTCCTCTGCCTACTTTTAATACCAGCCCTGCCTGGAGATAGAATACATTGCTATTCATTTCAACCCTAGCATTTATTAAGTAGTTATTAAGAGCAAGGCATTGTGCTAGTGGTTGGTGGGTTCCATCATTTCTCAACAATGGAATGATGCAGCAGGGATAGTTTTCTCCCCATTGCCCTTTTGGGATTCTGTGTTCAAACTTGGACCTAAAATGATCAGGAAAACACTTCTAACTGCATCGGTGGTTCTTGTACTGTATTTTTCCATGAGGTACTAAATTGGGGGTTTAGGAAATTTGGGTCGTGGTGATAACTACAATGCTATCCCATATGCAGGAATTTGGTCACCACGTCTGGTCTGAGTTGTTGCCACAGCAACAACTGCTCATTCATAAGAGAATCCTCCAACCACTGGTCCATCCTGAGTGGAGGATCATGGTATTTTGAAGGACCTTGGAGATCATTTAGTACAATCCTCTAAATGAAGATAGTCTCCCAGGAATTAAGTGGTTTGTCCAAGATGACAGAGATTGTTAAGTAGCAGAATTGGGATTTGAACCCTGATCTGATCCCAAATGGAATTTGCTTTCCACATTCTACGCTACTGAAAATCTGTATTCAAGGGAAGGAGATCTGGGCCACCCCTCTATGTCTATTCAAGCCTGTGCTTTATATTTCTCTCTAACAAACCCTTAAAGACCTCTGGGCCAATTTTAATTTTCCCAAACACTGGGATGAAGGAGATTGGTCCCTTTCTCTTGCCTACCTACCTTCTTAACTTAACAGAACTATCATTCCTATGAATCACACCACAAGCCTGGAATTTCTTTCTTTTTGGCACAGCTAAGGGTAGAGAGGTGTTGAAAGGAAGCCAGAACAGATGGGAATGGGATTCCATTACTTTTTAAATGCCTGAATAACATTTCTTTTTAACATAATACAAGAATGTTTTTTAAAAATCACATTTAATATTTTCCTATCCATGTTATCAAGCCAATTTCTATTAAAGGTATACTCTCTTTACAAATAGCAGGGGAAATTTTGTTGCAGGATCCCTGTATGTGAGTTGCCAACCTGCTCCCTGTTTTAGGTCTGTTAGTAACTGTCTTAGCAACTTGGCAACTTTCTTCACTGGATAATGACAAAGATGCTAACACAATAGCAAAGCTGTTAATCCTCAACATGTTACTAATAAGGCAAGCTGCTTCTTCATAGGCTAGAATGGAGACACAGAGGAAGGTGAGAGATGTGCAAATGCTAATGGGGAGACTCTCATACACACATGCATACATACATACATATGTACATACATACACACATATAGATACACAGATCTTTGGATAATGAGGAGGGTTCTGCTTTTCTCCAAATGTTATTACACTTACTCAGCTTCAGAGTGACTGTTTCTCTAATCATAGGCTGTCACTACTGTTTGGTACAGGGAAGGTGGTGAAGGTGAACTATAAATGTGATTGAATGGACTCCCCAAGAAGAACTGAAAGTTTCTTTCCAGACTCAATTTTCTTCATATTTTTTACATGCTTCTTTATATCTTTTACTGGCCTTCTATACATCCTATAAATAACCACCACTATTTCTTTGATTGCTTTTTTTTAAAAAAACAAGCAATGCCATCTGAATGGTCTGAATGTGGTGGTCTGTGCCTCTGATCCCTGCTTCTAGAGCATCTGAGGCTGGTTACTGACTTGAACTCAGGAGTTCAGAGCTGCATGGACTAAAGCCAATCAGATATCCACACTATGTCTGGCACCAATGTAGTGAGTCTCTGGAAATGGAGAGTAGAGAGAGCAAACTGGCCCAGGTTTGAAATGGAGCAGGTCAAACTCCCATGCTTCACATGGGATTGGATCCATGAGTAGCTGCTGTACTTCCAGCCTACGTGAGGTAGGGAGATCTAGTCTCAAAAAAAGAATACATGTCTACATATATATTCTATATATCCTAGTATATAGAATATATATAGTAAGACCTAACGTATTATATACATATATAGTATACTGTATATAGACCTATACAGACCTGACATATATACTTCATATATTATATGTCTGGGTTTATATTATGTGTGTATCCGTATATGTGTGTGTGTGTATTTATATATAATTATTTGAATGGAAGCAAAAAATAATAGTAAGCTGTAACGTTTGGAGGGAAGGTTATCATTCCTCACTTACAGGAATCCCAGAGGAATGATATTTGGAGCATCAGTGCAAACAAGGCTTCATGTTGGAAGCTTAACACAAGTATGAACAATCTGAGGTGAGCCACTTGGGTAATCATGACTGTGGGATGGGAAATGATGGAAACTAATGGAGGCAGCTATGACGATGCCAAGCAGACAAATGGCTTTAGCCAAGACCTAAAAACCAAACAGCCAGGGCAATGCAATTGACCCTTTGTTCTACCTTTGGATATCTTTTGTGGATTCTCTCCCTATGCTTCACCCCTAGCTGTTTAGACTTTTCATGTTTGGTATACTTAAGTTTGACAGCCAGGGAGAGACTAGAGGAGCAAGGTAAGGGAGGAAATGTTTTGGGGGCTTAGACTAAAAATATCTTTCCCGTAGTTAGGAATACTTCTAGGCAATGTCTCCTAGTGATAATTCTAGATAATCTCTTATGACATTTACAGAATGAAAGATCAGCCACAAGAAAAGATATTATCAATACTTAATTCTCTTTCTCTAACAATGAAGGTGGTAATAATGTTCTCCCCACTCATCCCCTCCAAACACACACACACACACACACACACACACACACATCTATATACCTGAATTGAATTGCTATTAACAAAAGATTCACCATCTGGTGGCCATCTTTTGGAGCAGAGCCTCTCCAAGATTAGGTATCCTTACCCTTGAACTAAAGAGATAAAATCAATAAGCAAGCATTTAGTGAACAACATTTGTTATGTGCCTACTGTACATCAGATGCTATGCTGAGTGTTGGGTATACAAAAACAAACAAAGCACTCCTTACCTTCAAGAAGTTTATACTTTAATAGTAGAAGAAAACATGTATAAATAAAATTATATGCAAAATAAGAATATAGAAAACACATACCAAATAAGAACAAGTTAATTTGGAGGCACTAACAATTCTAATGGGGGAATAAGATCAGGACTCAGTTGGGAAGTGAGATCTGAGTGAGCTTTGAAGGAAACTAGGGGATTCTGAGAGGAAGAGATGAGAAAGAAGTGCATTCCAAGAATGGGGGTCGGGGCCGGGGTAGGGGAAGGCTGCAGACGCAAAGGCACAGGGATGAGCTATGGAATGTTGTGATGAGCGGCAAAATGGTCAGTTTGGCTGGACAAGTAGAGTGAGTGAAGAGGTATGAGTTATAAGTGCATGATCCATGCCTTGGTCAGTTTTTCTAGCTTGGTAGAATCTGGCAATACTCACCCTTTGCTGGCATACCCCTTCAGAACTCTGAAGAGACTTCAGGGTAGGATTTTGGTGGAGGAGTTGCTTACAGCAGGTAGTGAGTGAACAAAGGATTAAGTCAGTGAAACCCAGAAAAGGTGGCAGACCCTACTCAGTCTTGGATGAGTAAGGACCATAAAGGGTACTGTGGCCTCCTCAACTCTGGCAAGCTGGTGAATACTTCTAGAGAGAATGAGCTAATACCTCCTAAGTACTTTGTCTGGAAAAATACTTCTAGTTTCGAATAAACCATGAACTATGGTATTTCAAAACCAAACAAAACAATAAACAAACACTAAAGAACTCCAGGCCAACTTTGGACTTGTGTTTAAAAGTGTTTGATATTTTTATGGGTGGGGAGGCTGCATAGGGAATGTTGCATCCTAGAAGTCTTTCCTGGACCAAGGGATATTTGGTCTTTTTCAGGGAATCCCTCAGAGTTGCCTGAGTGAACAAGTGAGTGATATCTTTGATACTTCTTCCTAAGACTGATGGGGTAGATTGTATGGCTATAAAACCTAAGCAGTTCATGACCTTCTGGAAGCCATTGGCATAAAAGATATCCCCTGGGGTAGAATGGTTCAGTGGTAAAAGAATAGCTATGATGAGAAAGGAAGCTCTTGGCTTCAATGTATTTGCTTCTCAGAAATAAAAGGTTTTGAGTTTTCTATTGGTTTCTTTAGCTAAGAATCCACATTTCTTCAGGATGGATGGTGAAATAGCATGTTGTAATGAGTTCTAAAGAAGAAGATGAAGATCATGGTATCTGGAGAATTCCTATTTTCCTCCTTATAAGCAGATAACTTAATATCAATAAGCTTATAAGCAGGCAATAAACATTGGTAATAACCAATGTCATTTTGGGAAAATCAATTCATTTCTCTGGGCCTCAGTTTCATCACCTCTAAGATGAGGGAGTTGGACTAGGTGACCTCTAAGTTCCCTTTCAATTCTAGGGCCTGATTCCTCAAACAAGGGTGGTCTGAGCATACATATCACAACAGTAGAGGCCCTGTAATGACCTACTGTTGGAATAGAAATCTCCTGAGGGACTTACTTGTCTGTCTTCTAGTTCTAAATCTATGAAATTATGAGAATTTTAAAGATATTTTACCAGTGGTATGCTCAGTTCCTGCATCTTTAAAGTCAATAACCTTTGGATGTTGTTCAGTTTCTAAGTCTATGTCAGTTCCTCTGCTGACCAATCTTCTTTTTTTTCTTTTTCTATGTGTTTTCTACAACATTTGTGAAGTTTAAATGGAAGAGCTATATCAGTATACTCCAATTTATTCTATATAAGTAGCTAATAATAATAATAATAATAATACTATTGTGTATTCGGTTTTTTTTTTTTTAGCCTGTTGATATGCTTGCTCCCAATACTTGTACCTTCCATTCCCTAAAACGTTATTGGGTTTAATAATAATAGCTAATTTTTATATAGTCCTTTTAAAAGTTTGCAGTACACTTTACAATTATTATTTCATTTAATTCTCCAAGTGAACCTGAAGGGGGAGAGGTAGGTCCTATTATTATCCCCATTTTACTGATAATGAAACTAAGACTAGGAGACATCAAGTCACTTGCCTACCATCACATAGCTAGTAAGTATCTAAGGCCAGATTTGACTCTAAGTAGCACTCTATCCACTGAACCACCTAGTGGTTACTGAGTATTTCTGTTTTCAATACTAAATTAATCGATTTACTATCTTTTACTCTTGGGAAGATGATTGGCATGCTTTCTTAGCAATATTATCATATCTGCTGGTGTAACTGATTGTCATGTGGTACACTAAGAAAGAAAGCTGAGCTGGGAATCATTAGATTTCATTTTGAATGCTAGAACTCCTACTGGTGTGACGTTGAGAAAGTCATTGAGTCCCTGAAGTCCTCAGTTTCCTCACCTGTAAAAAGAAGGGCTGGAAAAGATGGCCTCTGTTGTCTCGTCAGGGTCTAAAGCTATTACTTATCATTCTATGATAGCTAAGGTACTGTGTCTTCTAATTATTTTATTAGTCACAATAAATTCACATATTTTTGGAGGTCAATATCAGCCAGTTTTTTTTTCTTTGTTATATACTTGGGATTTTTTTTGCATGTAAATGCACTTGTATCCTGTATCACCTAGAAAGTCCTACGAGTATCACTGTTTGACATGCCTTGTTTGGTCATAAAGTGTATATGCATATACATACACACATATATATATATATGCATGTATATAAGTTTTATTGATGTGATTTGTTTTTACATTACAAATATTTACAGATTCCCCTCCACTCCACTAGAGATGTCTTGTAACAAAATAAAACACTTCAATGAAACTAACATTGCTCATCTAAAAGTATATGCAATATTCCACATTTGTAGCACTACCCAATCTTTTATATTTTTTTAATTAAGAGAAATCAAATTTTCTCCCTCCCACCCATTACTTCATTGAAAAACAAATTCTTTTTAACATATACATAATCAAGAAAAACAAATTCCTTTATTGACTGTATATATATGTATGTATGTACATATATGTGTACACACGGGTACACATACATGGCAAATCCATAAATCTCTAATCTATCAGGAGGTAGCATGAGTCCTCTGGAATCATGGATGGCCATTGTAGCGATCATTGTTCTTACAGCTTTAAAAGTTATTTTCTAAGTCTTGGTGTTGGTGTACAAAGTATTCTCTTCTGCTCATTTCTTCATTAGTTTATAAAAGTTGTCAAAATTGCTCACTTTTGTTTCTTTGATGTTATAGTATTTCTAAATTGTTTTGGATTTACTTACTTCACTCTGCATCAGTTCTTCTTTCGATGTCTTTCCTAGTGTAGGACAGCTAGGTGGCATGATGGATAGAGTATTGTGCCAGGAGTCAGGAAGACTCATCTTTCTGAGTTCATATTATTAGCTGTTTGACTCTGGGCAAGTCACTTAACCCTGTTTGCCTCAGTTTCTTCATCTATAAAATGAGGTGGGGAAGGAAATGGCAAATCAATCCAGTATCTTTGCCAAGAAAACCCCAAATAAGGTCATGAAGAGTCAGACACAACTGAAATAACTAAATGTTCTACTATATGCCTGACACATATTAGGTACTTTATAAATATTTATTAATCCTCATTTCTTATAGTACACTAATACTAAGTTACATTCATATGCCTTAAACTTATTCAGCCATTCTTCCTCAATTGATGGGCATCCCTTTAGTTTTGACTTTTTCTCCTACCACGAAATAACTGATTTTTATACCTATAAGAGATTTTCTTATTTCTTTGATCACTATTGGGCATAGGCTTAGGTAGTGGTATAGTCACAAAGTATCAGTTGGCTACATAATCTTGGATAAGCTGAGGCCAGTTGACATCACACAACTCTTTCCACATTCTTATGTGTAATTCCTAGGATTTATGAGCAAGCACGTTTTTCTTCTAACAGAACGAACTTTGGTGTATACTTTCATGGATCTGTGATCTCATCATTGAAAGTACTCCCTCTAGCAATTTAGACTGTAACCCATCTGCTCATGCTGTGTAACTCTTATATATAGCATTCAATAAATCCACCACAAAGGGTCCATCCAACATGGTGAGGGGCTTTTCTCTCATTCTTTTGGCATGGCACGTGTATCAGTGGAACTTGCTCTCAAAATCAATGCTGCTATCTTTAGCTCCATTCTGGGCAATACTGCTGAGAGACAGAACACTTAGTTTTGAGGCCTAGTTCTTCCAAAAATTAGATATGTGATCTTAGGCCACTTAACCTTTCTGGGCCTCAGTTTTCTTGTATCTTAAATGCTTCATCTAATGTGATAGTCTAATTGAATTATAAATGTGAAGTGTTTTGGTAAAGGGGGCATAAAGCCAATATCTCAATTTCTACCGCCAATTTCAAGATATTTGTGACTTCTCTTCCCTCCTCCACCCCCCCCCCAAAGAACTTATATTTAGCACTTGGAAAATTTGTTTAGATGATTATGAAGTTGGATAAACTCACAGACTCATCAATCTTTGTAAAAGAAACAAAGATTTGGACAATAGCTGTATAAGCTGGCAATTGAGTTTTAAACCATTGGCACAAAAGAATTATACAAATGTAAAACATTCTCCTTAGCTTTCTTCAGAGTTCTCAATATCCTTTTTTAAAAAAAAATTTGGGATGGGACAATGAGGGTTAAGTGACTTGCCCAGGGTCACACAGCTAGTAAGTGTCAAGTATCTGAGGCTGGATTTGAACTCAGGTCCTCCAGAATCCAGGGCCAGTGTGTCTTAATATCTTTATAACCAAAGGTAGGCTTTTTATCATTGGATTGTTTTGTGGTGTCTATGTGTGTGATAGGGGGAGGAGGGAGGTCAAAAGGGAAGAACTACCAAATGATGGCAGTGGAATATCCAAAATTATTTGGATTGATTTTGGGGTGAAGTAGAGTGGGATAGAAAAGGACAAAAGGTAGGGTTATTTACCTTCTTTCTAAGACTCAATTCAACATTGTATCATTTCTTCTGACAAGGTTTGATTGTCCCTGGCTTGTCTCCATTTGAAATCATTGACATACTAGGTTATGACCAGAGGTAAAGTCATTTGACCTCTGAGTCTCAGTTTACTCATCTATAAAGTGGTAAAAATATTTATCTTTGAGCAATACACCACATGAAGTAGTTGTAAGGAAAGTGCTTTATAAACTTTAAAGTTTGATATAAATGCGAATAATTCTTTTATTATTATTAGAGAAGCAAGATGGCATATTGACTAGAGAACTGACCTCTGAGCCAGGAGAACGTAGGTTCAAATCCCAGTTCTGTCATATATTGGCTGGACAAGTCATTTTAGCTCCCAATGCTGTAGACAACTCACTAAAAATATAAATTGCAGATATGGTGCCAATATGCATTGGTAGGAGGCATTTTCTCATCTAGTAGTTTCCTTTATCAATGAAATCACAGGTCTAGTCCCTTTCCTTACAATTATTATTAATGAAGTATTGATCAACCAATATCTTCTCACTCTGCCCCGTCCTAATCTCTTCATAATGCAGTATAAAAAACAAAATTTTTTTTGCCCCAAGAAAGCTCTGGACTTCAGGTATCTGTCTTTCATATTGGATTATGCACAACTTAATTACCTGTTGATTAATTGCATCTGCTTCTTTAATATCCCTCAAGTAATGGGAGTAGGACTTTCTCTTTGTTCAGTGGGTTATCTTCCAAAAAAAAGATGCCATTAGTCATTCATTCTGGTCAGTTTCATATAAACGCTTTTTCTTAGGAACAAACATTCCTAAATAACTTCACCTCCAATTTCAAAATGGTATCTCAAATTTTGTCCTATGAATTAGAGACCAGGATTGAGTGTAGGGTACTAGAAAAGTCCTGATGGGATAAAAGTTCAGGTTCTTAGCCCAGCTCAGCTACTTACTACCTGTATGACCTGTAATATCTTTGGACTTCAGTTTCCTCTTTTATAAAATGAGAGTGTGGGGACAGATGGCTTTAAGGTTCTTATTCAACTTTAAGCACTATGATTGGATGATACTGAGGCAAGTGGCCCTCTACAGCTTTAGGAGGTGATGGGTTGAGATAGGGAACAGAGCAGAGTAATTTTGTACTTGCTATTCCTTTGCAGACGTTGTGGTCCTCATGAGCTTGTAGGGCACTCTTGGATGTTGGATGCCTTTCCCTCTGTCACTGATTCTAATACTTTTCGATGCTGTTCTTTATCATGAAAACAGAGATGTTCAAGGAGGATTCCCTTGCGGAGTCCTTTTTAGGGCGGCTAATTCACCTTTGGTGTCTCTATCTGGCACTCGACTCTCATCTGTCACTCCAAGTTGCTATATCATGAGTGGTCATACCCTTGTCAAACTTCAGGTGGTCTACACCAGGTTGAGAGTAACCAACAGGCCTCAAACCCTTTGTTGAATTGGGGGAGAGTGTCTACCCCAAATATGTGAAGACTTCTCCCAGTAAAATGGGTGGGTGAGAACAATTTTTCCCATGACCATGAAGGCAGCTGAAGCAGGCGCTGTGGAGCACTTAGAGTTTGGTCAGATATTGAATACTTAGGGGTCATCCACTAAAGTCCAAGCCGTTGCCAACTATCTTGGCTTTTGTCTTGCCACTGGACTTTGATGACTCTGGAAGAGAGAGTGAGGCTGACGACTTTGGACATCTATGGCTCATTTAAATCCAATTCACACATGAGTCAAGCTATCACCTGAGATGCCACTGGTCCTCTTTAAAAACAGAGGATGGGGGCAGCTAGGTGGTGCAGTGGATAAAACACTGGCCTTGGATTCAGGAGGACCTGAGTTCAAATCCGGCCTCAGACACTTGATACTAGCTGTGTGACCCTGGGCAAGTCACTTAACCCTCATTGCCCCACAAAACAAAAAACCAAAACAAAACAAAACAAAAAAACAGAGGATGAACAACAACAATTCATACAAAGACATTCTTATCTTAGAACCAAGAATTTCTTTGATTCCAAAAGGGGATGAGGGAGAAGGTGCCACAGAGATTAGACTTCCCAAGTGAGAAGAAGAAAAGGAAGCACAACAACCCATCATAGTTAAAGATAGGATCTAAGAAGTATTCAAAACCTATTCAGGGATTGTTCCCCCTCATTGGTAGTTAGGAAAATATCCACAAATTTGGACTCGACTACATTGTGGGTCTAGTGATTCATCAAGATCAACTAGGGAAAGTGTCAGGTATCAAAATAATAATAATAATACTGGCTTTGGATTTAGAAGATGTGGGTTGGAATTTCAGGTTTGCTGCTTCCTACTGATCTTAGCCAAGCCTCTCTCTCTGCATATATATGTGTATGTGTGTGTATACACACTATAATATATATGCATGTGTATGTGTATGTATATACACACACACATATACGCAGGTTAAGCATTTTAGGATTGTTTTAATAGGGTGAGGGTCTTGTTATTCCCAACTGTGGTTTGTATTCAGCAGCCCATGTCATGATCTTGCTGATTTATCATCTTTCCCATCTTTTCAGTGGGTCACAGATTGCTATTGATCCTTTTGTTCAAAATCCTAGATCATATCCCTTTTTGTCAATTATAAATTCATGATCCTAGGTAGCATCTTGTCTTCATCTTGTTTCATTAACTTCTGGAATTTTTCATTGCAATCAGATTCAAAATTGATCTATTCTATTTTCATGTTGTGTTTTGGGTTTTTCTTGTTGTTGTTGTTGTTGTTATTGTTTTTAGTTTTTGCAGGGCAATGAGGGTTAAGTGACTTGCCCAGGGTCACATAGCTAGTAAGTGTCAAGTGTCTGAGGCTGGATTTGAACTCAGGTCCTCCTGAATCCAGGGCCGGTGCTTTATCTACTGCGCCACCTAGCTGCCCCATATTTTCATGGTTTTATAAAAACCTGGCTCTCCCTAGGCTCAGAAATTGGTCCTAAACTAGAATGTGTTTGGAAATCCATTTAGAAAGAAGTTTTCATGGAATGTGCTATCCTTCATATACTAGAAAGAACCAATGTCTCACATGAACCCTGGATGATGTACCTCAATGAAATAGGGGCTTTTTGCCTTGCAAAATTAACTGAGAACCCAATATAGGTAGAACACTATATTAGAAACCATGTGTTATATAGACATAAAGAGAGAAAATGCTTATCATGGTGGCCAAAGGATATACAATGAGCCACATGAAAGGGAAATTTTGGAGCAAATAATTCAGGAGAAATACTCCCCTTTTCCTGGCCATAGGTCAAGTCCTTAACTTGATATAATGGGATAGGAGCTAGGACTTTTGAACAAAGGGATAAATTACAATTTCTGATCCACTGAAAAATTTGGGGAAGCTGATAAAGCAGCAGGATCATGATATGGGCTACTGACTACAAACTACAGAGGAAAATAACATGACCCTCAGCCCTATAAAACAATCCTCAAATGCGTAACCAGAATATACACAATACAACAGATACTTTAGTACGTATATTATACAAAGCAAATAGAAATGGTCTAGAGGGAAAAAAAAAAACCCAACAACACTGGAAGAGCAGCTGGTTCAGCCCAAATATAACCAGCCAGGATCCATGATGGAGGCAAAAACTTTCTGGGGGCCTTGAGGATCAAATCTCAACATATCTGACAGGGAGGAAAATAGGAATATAGAGAGAGCTAGAGATCTATCTATAGATCTCTATCTCTGTCTCTCTATACATTCCTATTTTCTTCTCTCTATAAATAGATCTCTATATATCTATATCAATAGACAGATGATAGATAGATAGATAGATAGATAGATAGATAGATAGATAGATAGATAGATAGATAGATAGATAGATAGATAGAGTCCACACCATAGTCAGAGGCCTCGAATGGTCCAGGCCCCAAAACACTGAAAAGGGATGATCCCTATAGGATCTGGCCAGGTAGTGTTTAGGGTAGTGAAGAAGGTCTCCTGATGTCAGAAGGTCAACTCCACCCAGTGGTGGGATTTAGATAGTAGGGGTGGCTGGAGTATTGAAGAAAAAATCCCTGACTTTTGTGTTGGGGAAGGTCCCTTGTAAGCCTGGTTGATTCTGGCCTCTAACACCCAGTGGGATCTGGTATCTCCAGGTGTTGGGGAGGACAGGCTGGGGTATATGGGAAGGGATCATTGTTTAAAATATGAGGAAAGAATAAGCAGTGTTTCTTATGTGATACTCTACAGCAGATGACATTTTTTTGGGGGGGTGAGGCAATTGGGGTTAAGTGACTTGCCCAAGGTCACACAGCTAGTAAGTTGTCATGTCTGAGGCCGGATTTGAACTCAGGTCCTCCTGACTCCAGGGCTGGTGCTCTATCCACTGGGCCACTTAGCTGCCCCCAAAGAAGATGACATTTTACAATCACTTGATTGAATGAAAGATGAAAAGAAATTAGATAATTTTTGTAAAGTCTTTGTAAACCTTAAGGCACTATACAAATGCTAGTAATTATTAGAATGTAAAATTTCCCTTTGCTTACTTTTTGTTAGCTTTAAAAAATTATTCCAAAAGGCAAAACAGTACCTTAAGGGCTCTCATCTGTCATGGTGTCTCCCATATATATGTTAGTCATACAGTATTCCTTGGAAAATGCAATGAGAGTAGATGGTGGAGTCCTCTAGATGCTTGTTAGTTTGTATCAAGCAATCCAGTAATGCTTCTAACCCTGGACAGTTCGTTTCAGTGTTGTTGTTTTTTTCAATCATGTCTAACTCTTTGTGACCCCATTTGGGGTGTTCTTGGCAAAGGTACTGGGGTGGTTTGCCATTTCCTTTTCCAACTTCTTTTACAGATGGGGAAACTGAGGCAAACAAGGTTAAATGACTTGCCCAGGGTAAACACAGCTAGTGTCTGAGGTCAGATTTGAATTGAGGTCTTCCTAACTCTAGGCCTGGTGCTCTGTCCACTGCATAATCTACCTGCCCTGTGCAGAGCCTTTTAAATGTCATACAAAGGAATCCCATCTGTACACATAGGAAAACTAAGTCCATGAACAACACTTATTATCCACATTCCACACGATGATCTACAGTGAGATGGACAGCCCATTGAGTTGGTCCACTGGTAGATGCATCTTGGACATGCCCTGCTTATGGACAATGAAGTGAGCACAGAATTGAATAGGAAGAAGAAAAAAGGCTGAATTTGGGAAATTACAGAGGGCTTTTTATGACACCAAACTTCACCCTGATACAAAAGTCAATATATTAAACTTCATTATTCTTCCAGTGATGCTATCTAGTTATGACTCATGGAACATCACAGTGCCCAAAGAAATTAAGGACCATTCTACCCAAGGGGCAATGGAGAAAGTAATGAAAAAAAATTATAGACTGCAATGGATTACTTTGGTACAAAGAACTTTGCACCCATTCTGACTTACAATAAATAATTTTTTAAAAGAGACAACTAGAGGAAGGGTTAGAGCAGCCATATGGTATGCAAGGCTTCGAATGTCCTCTAGTAGTGCCATATAATATCATGAGATCTAGAGCAAACCCCAGCAGGAGGGCCAAATCTGGCATGAATGGTCAGTGACCTGAACCATTTGAGGAAGAACTTACAGTGATGAGATGAAAGATACATTGAAGGACCAAAGTATGTGCAAAGCTCTGGTCAGTGTCCTGGGGATAGAAAGATTTTTCATCTTTGCAACATAGTGCCTGCCCTCAAGGAATTTAGGCTTTAATGAGTGGGATAAAGTGTCAAAATGAGCATATTTCAAAGTTAAACATGAGAAAGCAAAGGAGTGGTCCAGACAAGGAGGTATAAAAATCTTGGGGAAGGAGAGGTCTCTTTCAGCTGCAGCAATCGAGAAAAATTTCATGTAGAAGGCAACATCTGAGAAAGGCTTTGAATGAAGAGGAAAAAAACTGGTAGGCAGAGTTTAAAGAGGGAGTATATTCTAGGCATGTGAGGCATGACAAATTAACAAGGCAGGATGATATTGGAGAACAGCTAGTGGTCCAGTTTGGCTACAATCCAGAGTTTGTTAAGAAGTTTGTGTGTGTGTGGTGGTGGGGAAAGCAGATATAGGATAATACTTGAAGGGTACACTGGATTCAGATGGTGGAGGGACTTGAATGTCAAACTCATGTTTTTCTATGTTGTCCTAGAGGTAATAGGGAGTGACGGAAGGTCTTGAACAAGGGAATTATGTTTGCATTAGAAGAAAAAAAAACATTTTGATGGGTACATTAGAATGACTATTCTCCTGAATGCTGGATAGATTAGAGAAGGGAAACACTAAAGGCAGCGAGACCGATTTCATTGAAATTATTCATCATATGAATTATTTGTTGATATGGATGAAAAAAATGGAGACCAAAAATTTCACTTATTTGTATTGGGATCAGGTAAACAAGGCCAGCAGATGACAATCCAATGACTTTATCCCCTTTCTTGTTTGATGGTTTCATTCTTTACCCAGGTCATTGGAAGCAAATACTCCATTGACTTCCTACTTAAACATTTACAGTGTCATGGTAGCAATATTTATCATAAAAAGAAATTAAAGGGCAGCTAGGTGGCACAGTGTATAAAGCACCAGCCTTGAATTCAGGAGGACATGAGTTCAAATCCGTCCTCAGACACTTGACACTTACTAGCTGTGTGACCCTGGGCAAGTCACTTAACCCTCATTGCCCTGCCCCCCCCCCAAAAAAAAAAGAAATTAAGCTGTAATTATAAAACACAACTTGTTTTATTCATCTGGATTAGAAGGTTGGTTTTCTTTTTCATTTTAGGAAACTGATCTGAAAAAAGGGGAAGGGGCTTATTGCAAGAAGTAAAAATAGGACAAAACTATGTTTTTAAAAGGTTTTATTAACTAGATTAAACAGACATATGGTATTGAATTTAAATGATTTCTAGGGTTTTAAAACCATCATTTCAGTCATTAATATAGCAAATGCATTTTTGATTGAAATATTAAGCAGAAAGGAAATGCATAAACTAAAATATTAATAAATAATAAATAAAATATATATGTTCATTTGTAATGCAGGGATGAAGTTAGAGTCCAGTAAAAATATGACTTACTTCTAGGAGATGTATATTATTTACAGAACTCTTTTGAACTTGTCAGGTTCTGATTTGCATATGTGTTCTGATTGGTGACTTAGAGTATAGAATTCCATTTGATTATTGTTCTTCAATCAATCAAATGATCAGTTGAGACAGTATTTATAAAGCACTTAAAACAGTGCCTGGCACATAATCAGAGCTTAAGAAATGCTTGTTCTTCAATTGAGAAATGGTCAAAGGAGATGAATAGGCAGTTTTCAGATGAAATCAAAGCTATCTATTGCCATATGAAAAATTTCTTTATGGGGGTAGCTAGGTGGCTCAGTGGATAAAGCACCGACCTTGGATTTAGGAGGACCTGAGTTCAAATCTGACCTTAGATACTTGACACTTACTAGCTGTGTGACTCTGGGTCAATCATTTAACCCTCATTGCCCTGAAAAAAATTGCTTTAAATCACTATTATTAGAGAAATATAAATTAAAACAACTCTGAGGTACCACCTCACACTTATCAGGTTGGCTGATATCACACACACACACACACACAAATAATACATGTTAGAGAACATGTGGGAAAATTGGAACACTTATGCATTGTTGGTGGAGTTGTGATCTGTTCCAACCATTCTGGAGAGCTATTTGGAATTATGCCCAAAGGGCTATGGGACTATGCATACCCTTTGACCCAATAATACCACTACTAGGTCTGTATACCAAAGAAATCATAAAAAGGGGAAAGGACCCACATGTATAAAAATATTTATAGTAGCAATCTTTGTGATGTCAAAGAATTGGAAATCAAGGGGTTGCCTGCCCATCATCTGAACAAGCTGCAGTACATTAATGTAATGGAATACCATTGTGCTATACGAAATTAAAAACAGGCAGATTTCAGAAAAAAACAGGAAATATTTGAGTGGGTTGATGCTGAGTGAAGTGAGCAGTACCAGGAGAACATTGAACACAGTAACAGCAACATTGTGTGATGATCAACTGTGATAGACTTAGCACTTCTCGACAATACGATGATCCAAGACAATTCCAGTAGGCTCATAATGGAAAATGCTCTCCACATCCAGAAAAAAGAACTGTGGAATCTGAATGCAGATTGAACCATGTTGTTTCTACTTTTTTTTTTGTTTGTTTTTGAGGTTTTTCCCTTTTGTTCTGATTCTTCTTTCATAACATGACTAATATGGAAATGTGTTTAATGTGATTGTAAATATATAACCGATATCAGATTTCTTTCTGTCTTGGGAGGGGGAGGGAAGGGAGGGTAGGAGAAAAATTTGGAACTCAGAATGTTATAAAAAATGTTGAAAACTATCTTTACAGGTAACTGGAAAAATACTATTAAGATTGGGAAAAAAAGAGAAATGCTTATTCTTTTCCCCTTCCTTTTCTTCCATCAAGGTCAGTAAGATGTCTTATGACCCTTTATCCCTTTCTGCTGCTGCTGGCCCCTGTTTCGTGCCCTTTTCTCTCATGCACCTTCAAGTGTAGAAAACCTGCATCAATTAGAGTAGAGTCTGCATATGCAGTATACCAAGGAACTATATAAAAATGGAAGCATATGTGCAAATTGGGTATTTATTGGCCGTTAGACTTTCCACTCCCTACTTCCATTCTTTGGTCCATTCAGAAAAGAAACTTCATAAGTTTATAAATGTAGAGATGAAGGGACCTTCAAGATAACATAATGCAGGTTGGTCATTTTCAAGCTTTATTTGTCAATAAGATTCAATCCAGCTAATAAGCTTATGTTATTATTGTTGTTTGTCCTTTGTTCTCAAAGAGGACCTTGACATTAGGGTGATGTCATGAATTGCAGTGAATTGGATTTTAAGGGAGGGAGGGCTGTGAAGTCTCCAGCAAGACAGATGTCAGGACAATTGAAGATAACCCTGGGTGTTTGAGGTAATTTGGAATTAATGACTTGCCAAGGTCACAAGCTAGTAATGTTTGAGGTGAGATATGAACTCAGGTCCTCCCAACTTCAGGGCAACTGCTCTATCCACTGTGCCACAGCTATAGCTACCCCTAAGCCTATGTAGCCATAGTCAAATGGGTAGATATGGGGGGCAGCTAGGTGGCGCAGTGGGTAAAGCACCGGCCCTGGATTCAGGAAGATCTGAGTTCAAATCTGGCCTCAGACACTTGACATGTACTAGCTGTGTGACCCTGGGCAAGTCACTTAACCCTCAATGCTCCACCAAAACAAAGGGGGGGGGTAGATATGAAAACACTTTGAGGGGAAAACTCAAGGGAAGACAACTAGGGGTATAGAGCACAGTGACCATCAGTTTAAATCTGCTTCTTGTAGATTGTAAAATTGGCCATGAACATACATTGTATAACTTAACCCATATGGCCTTCCTAACCACCTTGGATTTTCTACTGCACTGTGTTCAGAACATCATCAAAGACAAAGTGAGTCGACTTCATTGTTTCACCTAGGGCCTGCCCTGGCTAAGATGCTTCCATGGTAGTAGCCAGGGACCTCCCTCTAATAGAGCCACAGGCTTCCTCTGCAGACAGATTCATTGAAGAGAAGGGGTGGAGAATGAGGAAGAATCTCTTTCAACATGGAACTAACCATGCCCAGAATCTGTACAATTGTGCCAGAAGGCTGCATGCTTTGTGAGAACGGTTGCTCACCGTGGAAGACAGCTGCTCTTAGGCTCAGTAAGCTGAGATCCTGGCTTGGATCTGCCTGATTGGTGTAGGGGACCCAGATGATGTTCTTCTGATGTAATTCATTCCTGAGGCTGTGAGCAGGGACAACTCAGATGATATCCCAAAGGGAAATGTGGGGAAAGGGATTAGCTTTTTTATGTGTGTATTTTTTTTCCGGGCAATACTGTTTTGGAATTTTCCCATCTCTCTCTGTGTATAACAATAGAAATTAGCATTTCATAAGTCACAAAAGTCAAAGCAAGATGTGGGGGATAAAATTGTTGAAGGGCAGACTGCTCTAATTGCCCTCTTCTGAACATTTTTGTTTCTTTTGGAAAATATGCATCGACAGAGAACCTAATTGAATTATTGGCCACGTTTGATTTCTGGGCAGGGCAGGCTTGGTTTCTAAACCCCTCTCCCACCCCGTTGCATCTCTTTTTTGCTGCCGGAGCTCCCACCAGCTTCAAAGGGGACTGTGCGTGTGGCAAAGATGCTGATGGGGAGAGAGGGACACAACTCTGGCTGCTGTTTCCTGATGACTCCCTAGCTCTGTGTCATCACTGCCTAAAACAAACTGCTTCTGGCCAATTAATGTATTAAGAATTGTTCAAGAGGATTAGATCTGGAGTTGGGGAGGGGTGCTGCACTGCTAAACAGAGTATCCTGTCAGATCAAATCAATTTCTTGTGCTGGGACTGACTACAATAAAAATGCACATGATTAAATATGCCTCCTTCAATGCTTCTTTGTGGTATGGCAGTTCTCAAAAGCTTTGCCAGGGGAGTTAAGGATCCCAAAGATCTAGAAGGTCTCATCTAGAAAGATTCTGAACACAGGCCTGGTATTGGCCTGTTGTCCAAGGACCATACTAGCTAGGTTTGAAAAGACCAATCATCATAAAACTGACCACAGAATAATTTTCTTTCTCCTTTTTGACTGCAACAATAAATCAAAAAACATTTATTAGGGCCTACTATGTTATAGGCACAGGGATATGTGCTGGGGATACAAAGGGGCAAAAGATGGTCCCTGTCCTCCAGGAGCTTACAATCTAATGGGGGAGACAACATGCAAACCACTGTATTCAAAGCAAGCTATATACAGGAGAAATAGGAAATAATTAACAGAGGGAAGATGCTGGAATTAAGAGGGGCTTGGGAAGGCTTCCTGTAGAAGGTGGATTTTTACCTGAGACTAAAAGGAGATCAGAGAGGTCAGTAGTCAAGGGGTGGAGAGGGAAACAAGAGCATTCCAGGCATGGAGGATAACTAGAAAAAATGCCCAGTCAAGAAATGGAGTGTTTTGTATATGGAACAGTCAGGAGGCCAGTGTGTGTGTGTGTGTGTGTGTGTGTGAGTGAGTGTGACATAATTGGACCTGAACTTTAGGAAAATCTCAGTAATGGCTAAATGGACGATGGATTGGAGTGGGAGAGACTTGAGTCAGGCAAAGCCACCAGCATGAGGATTGAGAAAAGGCCTTTAGAGTTAGCAACTGACTGATCATTAGTAACTTTGGAGACAGCAGTTCCAGTGGAATGATGGGGTTGGAAGCCACATCATTAGGGGTAAAGAAGAAAGTGAGAAGAAAGAAAGTGGAGCCACCTATTTTAAATAGCCATTTTGAGGGGTTCAGCTGCAAAGGGCAGAAGGGATAGAGGAGGATAGTTAAGGGAGATGAAAGGAGAAAGTGAGAGGGCAACAGCAACAAATGAAACTATGTAAAGTGTGGCAAAAGTGCAATCTGTGCTGCTGGAATGAGTGCCCACCTCCTTTATAGAATCACAGATTTAGAGCTGAAAGGGACTTCAATGGTCATCTCATTTTATAGACGAGGGAACTGAGGCCTAGAGAAGTTAAGTAATCTGCTCAAAGTCAAACAAAAAATAAATGGAATCTGAACCTATGTCCTATGAAGGACAAATCTCCTTACTATCCTTCCCCCCCCCCCCATACAAAGTCCTCACCTTCACTTTGAACATGAAACAATGTTAGGAAAACCATTATTTTCCAAGAAGGTGCAATTGAAACTGGGCTTCACAGGTTTTAACTCTCCTTCTGAGGCATAGCTAAAACAATGGAGATTTCTGCTTGTTCTACTGAGATCTAGCCCCATAGAGTCTAGGCTTTTCTGACCCTTGGAATTTCTATCCAACTATTATTCCCAGTAAAGGAGAAAATAAAAATACTGGAGGAATACAGTCTTAGTGTTTACTTGTGTCATCAAACCAGCAAGCAATCTGATGAGAAAAATCAAATCTCATTTAGCTGATCCATGTACCTGAACTAGGGTTCTTCCCTCACCCATACCTAAAGACATTTCACTGATTAGTTGGCAGGGAGAGAGGAGAAATGTTGTGTGGGGGGAACAGTAGAAAGAGTATAAAAGCTGCTCTAAGTTTTGAGTCTCAGGACACCCCAACCTTAACCCACAGGCCTGAAGAATGGATAGATGGGGGCTGGACATTGGCTAGAATGCCAACAAGTCCCTTCAATTTTGTGAGAGCCATTGGCACAATGCAGGAGTAAATTCAATATTTGGGTCTCTAATTTTTACATGTTGTGTGTTGTCAGTTAGAAGGTTTGACGTCTGTTTCTCTTTCTTGGACTGATTTTTTCCCTGTGCAATCAGCATGATGAAAAAATAAATGCTTATAAAAGTGAAGTCAGCAAAGAGCATTGGGTTTGAGGCCAGAGGAAGGTTGGCAGCTGCAGAAGCTCTGTTTTCAACTTGACATTAAGGTGGCATTAATAGACACTGCTATGTAACTAAGTAATACTACAGATATGTGAGAGGAATTTTGCTGTCGTTTTTAGTGTGCAAAGGGAATGCTGGCTTTTTGCTGTGGGGCCAACAACTGTCTAGCAGTCCACCAATTGGGACTTAACCAATTAGGCCCATTGCCCTCCTTCAGGCTGGCCTCATTGTGAGCAATTCTCTGCAGCCAAGCATCGAGCCAAGCTCCTAATGCCTGAGGCAGCTGCCTGCTCACCCCAGGTGAGCCAAAGGCCATTTCCCCTCTGGACCAGACGGTGAGAGCTGTGCAAGTTTATCTAAGCTAAAAAATCTCTCTGTGCAGTCTTACTCCTGGCTTTGAAAAGTGAAGTCATTATCCAGTTCAGAATTTCAGGCCTTTCCTGTAGTAGGTCTTGAAGCACTGGGAACATTATGTTCACCTTGTCTGTGTATGTAATTCAAGCTCCAAATATAACATGTTTAGGAACTTAGAGGTGATAGGAGTCACTGAAGAGGTACATTAGAGAGCTAACACATCCCAGTGGACCAAGACAAAGAGTATGAATAGAAAGAGCACTAACTGAAGGAAACAGATCATCATTCCTGGTCCTCGTCCACCACAAACTGGGTGACTTTGGGCAAGTCACCTAAAAATTCCAGGCTTCAGTTGCCTCACTTGTCAATTGGGAATGATAACACCTTATGTACCTGAAAGCAATGGGCTGGACTACACCACTGGACATATCACTGGTCTTCAGTTTTCTCCTGTGTAAATTGAGAAGGAATAAGTGATTTACCTACAGTCCTCCAATAAGGTCCCTTTCAACCACGGATTCAACAATGTTATGCATATATGATCACATTTCAGTAGTCAAAGGTGTTTGAGTTCCATCAACAGTGATTAAACACCAATTAAGGTCGAGGCATTCTCAAAAACTATGGAGAGGGGGCTACTAGGTGGTGCAGTGAATAAAGCACTGGCCCTGGATTCAGGAGGACCCAAGTTCAAATCCAGCCTCAGACACTTGACACTTACTAGCTGTGTGACTCTGGGCAAGTCACTTAACCCCCATTGCCCCGCAAAAAAAAAATGGAAAAACAAACTATGGAGAGACAAAGTCAAAAAATGTAACATTCCTGGAAAATGATGCAGAATGTGACTGACTACTTTAAAAGACTTTGCAATCTTTCAAAAAAAAAAAACAACCCTACACATTTTCCTAAAAGGTATGATTTATTAAAAGCTAGTCAGTCACTAGCTCTGATGTGATGGCACCTTAGGGATCAGGGTGAAGAAACATAGACAAGGATATGAAGCATTAGCATTGCTTGCAAGGTCAATCTTGGGCAAACACGGTTCAGAGAATGATAGTTTGATCCAAGAATGTTCAATACCACTGCGGAGTCAGAGCACTGGATAAAACTTGGGTGGGGATGGTCGCTAGAGGTGCAGAGAGACGAGAAGCCTGAGGAATGTAGCTTATACCAATGGCGATTTCACAAAATTTTCATCAGTTAATCCAATTTAGTCCCCACAATTATCCCATCTCCCCTTATTTTGTTGGGGACAGGAAAGAGATATAGAAATAGAGAACCACATAAACAATAAAAGCACTATATGGTATTATGGACAGACAGGAAATCATCAGGGTGGGCCTGGTAATACAGGGTAAATTGTCTTTATAAATGGTGTAGACTGGGGGCAGCTAGGTGGCGCAGTGGATAGAGCACCGGCCCTGAATTCAGGAGGACTTGAGTTCAAATCCAGCCTCAGACACTTGACACTTACTAGCTGTGTGACCCTGGGCAAGTCACTTAACCCTCATTGCCCCGCCAAAAAAAAAAATTTAAATTATAAATAAATAAATAAATGGTGTAGACTAGATTAATTAACAATTGTATTTAAATGCTCAGTGTTTAGAGTAAATCCATCTCTCCTTGAGATATGCCCTGTTTTCTGCAATGAGTCTTAACTCACCACTAGGCACATTCATAACATATTTCTGTAACGGTTCTTGTCAATAATTTGGGTTCTGTCCCAGCAAATTGTGTTGTCCTTGACTCTAGTATCAATGTTAATTGCTAAAACAAGGTGTCAAGTGAGAATTTTACAGTATGACCAACTTCTCAAAAATATATCTGAATTTTCTTTTGAGTATGTATAACTTTCCCATTTCATTTTAAAGTGCAGTCATTTTAGTTATTCCTGCATATAGTGGTGCTTATAAATTCAGTGTTTACTTGACTTATTCATATACCCCTAAGAGCACATTCAATAAGCCTTACTAATAAAGAAAAAAAGGAATTAACTATATAGAATTTGCTGAGTGTTGGCTAGTTTTGCTGAACTGTTTTATTTTTTGCTTTCTTTTTTATTGTTACTAGGGATGATTTATTGAATAGGAAAGAGAGGTGTATAGTTGAAGACAGCTATTATAAATAGAAGATATAAATATTTAAATGTAGAAAAGGAAAATTAAAAAGTTAAGCAAAATTCAACAAGACGACAGTCACCATGTCCACAGTGTATACAACATTCTATACCCACCAGCACAGGCATTTCTGTTATTAAAAAGGAGGAAGGGAGGGGGCAGCTAGCTGGCACAGTGGATAGAACACACCGGCCCTGGAGTCAGGAATACCTGAGTTCAAATCCGGCCTCAGATGCTTAACACTTACTAGCTGTGTGACCCTGGGCAAGTCACTTAACCCCAATTGCCTCACTTAAAAAAAAAAAAAAGAGGAAGGTACAGTTCCTCATTTTTGCTCTGGGTCTAAGATTGGTCATTATAATTAATCTAGTTTCATTTTTATCATTATTTCCATTTACATTATAGTAGTCATTGTGATCATTTTTCTTTTAGTTCTGTACCAACTCATACAAATCTTCCAATTATTTTGAATGTTTCATATAAATAATTTCTTCTGGAGCATTCATATACTAAAATTAATTCAACAATTCTCTAATCAATAGGTGCTTCAATTTTGTTTCCATTTCTTTGTTATTACTATAAAAGTGATGCAATGAACAGCAGTATGCTGGCAAATGCTTAACAACCAGCTCTCTGGGAAAAATGTATACAGGACATATTAAATTTACCCTATTATTATTATTATTATTTTGCAGGGCAATGAGGGTTAAATGATTTGCCCAGGGTCACACAGCTAGTAAGGGTCAAGTGTCTGAGGACGGATTTGAACTCAGGTCCTCCTAAATCCAGGGCTGGTGCTTTATCCACTGCACCACCTAGCTGCCCCCAAATTTACCCAATTATTAACCCAATATTAACATTTTCTTCACTGGTTTCTTAAGTTTAGCAATCAAGAAAATAAATCAAGCCTTGATTTGTAGTGTTTGTTTATCAAGTGTCTATGCTCACAATGGAAATTTAACCGTCAGTTCTTAAGAGCCACTTCAAACTAACTTCAACACATACCTGACTATTGATATTTGTGTGTGTATATGTATGTATGTGTATATGTATATATATGTACACATGTGTGCACATATACTTCTGTATATGTATACATTATGTGTTTAAATGCATATGTGTGTATGTGTACGTATAACCTGCATTTCTGTCCTTGACCTCCTTTAGTACACATACATATACACATATGTGATACACCCATGTTTACATATACACATACACATTTATGCAGTGCTGGCAATAAGGGTCAAAGATATTAATGTGTTAGCGTTTCTCACATAATTCCAGTATATTTTATAGAAATGGTTGAACTAAATTATAGCTCCACAAATAATGTATTGTGTGTTGGTCTTCCTGTAACCTCACCAACACGGACTGATTCCATCTTTGAGCATAACGTGTTGATAGATTATCATTCTAGTGTTTAAAAAAACTGTTCTTATCCTTTGACCACATACATGTTGGGAAATGGCTCTTGTCCTATTTATTTATGTTAGGGACATAAAGCTCCTTGTGCATATGATTAGCTTCATTCATAACCACAATACCTGGCAAATAAGGAGATACTTAATGATAATAAGTTGATGCCTTCTATATTTTGAACATCAAACTTTTTAATATGTTTTAATTGATGTCTTTTGATTTTTATTTACCATAATTTTCTCCAGTAGGTAGGGCCCCTCTCCCCTCCGAAGAGTACTATTACCACATAATATATAGCATTTTTAAAGAAAACAAAAACCCAAAAGAGTAAAAATCAGGATAATTGATCAATATTTTGAAAAATTCAGAAAATATATGCAATGTACAATACTTATGAAACTCCTGCCATTGCCAAGAGATGGGATAAAGGTATATTCTCATATGCCTTCTTTCAAGCCATGTTTATTCTTCATAATTTTGCAACATCATTTTTGTTTTGAGGTTCTTTTCATTTGTGTTATTATAGTCTTTGTGTATATTGTTCTTTTGGCTCTGCCTATTTTATTCTGTATCAGTTCACATAGAAATTTCCATGCTTCTCAGTGTTTATCACATCCATCATTTCTTACAGCAAATAGTCCATTACACTCATATACCACAATTGTTTAGCCATTTTCCAGTAAATGACTATCTACTTTGTTTCTAATTCTTTACTATCACCAATAATAATAATAATAATAATAATAAAAATAATAAAGTGCTGCTATAAGGTTTTGGATGTATTATTTTTCATCAATGGTCACCTTAGGATATAAACCTAGTAATGGAATCTCTGGGTAAAAAAATGGACATTTTAATAACTTTATTTGCATAATTTCAAATTATTTTCCAAAATGGATGGTATCGATTCATGGTTTCAACAGAAACACACTTGTGTGACTATCTTCTCACAGTCCCTTCAACATTATTTTGTCACTTTTGCCAATTTGAAGAGTATGAGGTGAAACTTTGGTGTTATTTTGATTTTCATTTTTCCTTTTATTGGTAATTTGATGTATTCTTTAATATGGTTGTCAATAGGTTAAAATTCTTTTGAGAACTGTTTATCCATATTATAGGGGCCAAATTCCATTATTTTACCACAATATGTTTTGATCACTTATCTATTGGAGGATTTTTTTGGTGTTATATACATAGCATATTGACTTTTATCTGAGAAATTTGGTGCAAAAGATTTTCCTAGTCTATAGGAGGGTGTGTTTATCCCTTGTTAACCGAGTTGTATTGATTTTGTTTGATAAGATTTTACTTTATTAGTTGGAATTAGCAATTTCTTCATCTATGATCATCTCTGTGCCTTATTAAAGAATTATTCCCCTAGTCATAATTGTGAAAGATACCTCCTTAATTTTTCTCTAATATTTTAATGTGACTTTTTAATAATGAGGTTAAGTATTCTTTTGAAACTTAATGTATATTATATCCATTGTTGATCTCAACCTATTTTCTCCCAAAGTACTTTCAAATTTTCCCAGAAGTTTTGGTTTTTAAGAAATAAGGGCCCTGGGGCAGCTAGGTGGCACAGTGGATAGAGCACTGGCCCTGGATTCGGGAGGACCTGAGTTCAAATCCGACCTCAGACACTTAACACTTACTAGCTGTGTGACCCTGGGCAAGTCACTTAACCCCAATTGCCCAGCAAAAAATAAAATTAAATTTAAAAAGTTAAAAAAAAAGAAATAAGGGCCCTTACCCAGTAATTTAGTTCTTGCATTTATTAAAAATTGGACTATTGAATTGAACCATTTTTGATTCATGCTTATCTTAATATTTTATTTCCTTGATCTACTTTAAAATGATTTTTTAAAGTTTAAATAATTACTGTTTTATATAGTAGTTTGAGGCCTGAAGGTTATATTCACCTTCCTTTTGTTCCTATTTTATGTATTATTTCTCTTGACATTTAGACCTTTTGAGCTTCCCCCTAGTCAATTTTATTATTATTTTTTTCTAGTATTGTGGGGAAAATTTAGGGAGCTGGGTGGTACATTAGAAGACCTTAATTCAAATCCCACCTCAGACACTTACCAGTTCTTTAACATTGGTGGTCACTTAATCTGTTTGCCTCAGTTTTCTCAACTGTGAATGGGGTAACAACAGCACTTATCTCTCAATGTTGTTGTGAGGATCAAATGAGATAATATTTTTAAAGTGCTTGGAACAGTTCATGACATAGTAGTAGTTGTTATGTAAATGATAGTTATGATATTCTTCTTATTCTTATTTAATCTTTGGTAGTTTGATTGGTATAGCACTTGAGCTGTCATTAAATAGTCCTATTTCATACAAACATAGCTAATCTATAAGCAATGAAAATCCTTGCAAGTATTTGTAGTCCTTTTTTTGTTGTGGGTTTTTTTTTTTTTTTTTGGTGAGGCAGTTGGGGTTAAGTGACTTGCCCAGGGTCACACAGCTAGTAAGTGTTAAGTTTCTGAGGCCAGATTTGAACTCAGGTCCTCCTGACTCCAGGGCCAGTGCTCTATCCACTGCACCACCTAGCTGCCCCTTGTATTCTTTTTGTAATTGTATTTACATAAGTTTTGAGTGTTTGTTTAAGTTGATTCCAAGATGCTTTATATCTTTTATATTTATCTTGAATAATATTTCTCTTTCTAGCATTTTCTCCTGATTTCTGTTATTGCTATATAGGAATGTTAATGATTCTGTGGATTTACTTTTTATCTTGCTTCTCGACTGAAGCTATTAATTGTCTCAATTAGTTTCTTTGCTGATTCAAAGATTTTCTATGTAAACCATTATAAAATCTACAAATATGGATACATTTTCTTTGCTAATGTTTATGCCTCTAATTTCTTCCTCTTATTGCTAATTGCTAGATTTTCTAGCACTCTCACAAATAGTTTTAGGGAGAGGAAGAGTGATTGAATTTGGTAAAGTTCTTTATTATATTATATATAATGTTATATATTAAATCAGCACAAATAATGCACATATTTTGATATACATGTTTATAAATAGTTGTATATATACATATAAAGTTTTTGCAATATGAAAAAGGTCATTCTATGTCTAATTTTATAGTTTTGTTTTTGTTTGTTTTTTGGTGAGGCAATTGGGGTTAAGTGACTTTGCCTAGGGTCACACAGCTAGTAAGTGTTAAATGTCTGAAGTCGGATTTGAACTCAGGTCTTCCTGAATCCAGGGCCGGTGCTTTATCCACTACACCACCTCGTGGCCCCGGAATAATTGTTTTAATGTAGGTATTCATTTCTCCTTAAATATTTTAGAGATTTCACTTATAAATCTATTTTTCCTTCAAAACCTGATTTGGCAGAGTCCTCTAAATTTTTGAAAGTTGTCTCATTGTTAAGAGTTTTCTTTTACATACTTTTTGTTTCTAACATTTTTTCTTTGATCTACTCGTTCAACATATAATATCTTAGGGATTAATTTGGGACTGTGCTTCCTTTATTGCTATTTTTATGACTTTATGGATAATATCTCCCATTTTCTCAACATATTCATTTCTTATGATCTATTCCTCCACTTCATTCCAGCTACACACCAAAACAGTGATGCTCTTGATCTTTCTATCGCCCATCAAATATAATACTTCTATGTTCCAGAACTCTGAAATTCTTTATCTGATCTCAACTAATTACCTTTCTACTTCTTTGACAAGTCTGGAAATAATGTACTTCTCCTTGATATTCTTTGTAAAAGTTTATCTCTCACTTCTTTCTTTTGGTTCTCTTCCTACTAGTCAGACAACACTCAATCTCCTTTCTTCTTGTCGGGAGACGGTGGTTAGTTGCCCTCCAAGCCTTTAAAGTTCCAGGGCTTTGTCTTGGACCCTCTCTCTCGTCTTCCTCGATATTGATTCACTAGGTGATCCCATCAGCCCCCATGGATTCAATTACCACCTCTAGGCTGATGATTACTGCTTCTATTTGTATCAGAGCCTTAACCATTCTTCTAATTGTCAGCCTTACTCTCCAAATACCTATTGGTAATCTCAAACTGGATATCCCAGAGACATTTTAACATATCAAAAACTGAACTTATCTTCCCGTCAAAACTTGCCGTGGCAGCTAGGGTGCACAGTGGATAAAGCACTGGCCCTGGATTCAGAGTACCTCGTTCAAATCAGCCTCAGACCTTGACACTTTCTAGCTTGTGACCCTGGGCAAGTCACTTAACCCCAATTGCCTCACCAAAAAAAAACAAAACAAAACAAAAAAACCCTTTCCTCTTCTTAACTTCCTTGTCTCTGTTGAGGTTACTACTCTTTTCCAGTTACCCAGGTTCACAACCGAAGTGTCATTCTCAACTTTTCATCTCCTGCTCCAACCCCATTGCAAAGTCCTGTTGATCTCATCTACCATTAATTTTACCTCTTGTGTACTTTGTGTTCTCTCCCTTGACACTGCTGCTACCCTAGTACAAGCTCTCATCACCTCACACCTGCAACTCTTGTAATAGCCTGCTGATTGGTCTCTTGCTCAAGTCTCTCCCTTCTCCAGTCCATATACCACTCAGCTGTCAAATTGTTCTTCCTAAGTGTAATTCTGACCATTTCACACATCCCCCATTCAATAAAACCCAGTGGTTCCACATCCCTTCTAGAATTAGATACAATGAATAATTTACATTGAAACCCTTCATAATCTGGTCCCTTCTTACCTTTCTAGTCTTTTTCTATCTTTTCCCCCCTCCCCTACTCTGTGATCCAGTGACACTCACCCCTTTACTGTTCTTTATGCAAAACACTTCATTTCTTCCATTCTGGCTATTTCACTGGGCTATTTTCCGCCTGTCTAGATTCTTTCCTTCCTCATCTCCTCCCCTGGACTCTGGACTTTCTTCAGATCCAGATAAAAGCCCACCTTCTACAAGAAATCTTTGCTAAGTCTCCTTAATAAGGCCTCCTCTCTATTGATTACTATCAATTTTTCGTGTTGTATTAAGTCTGTATGCGTTCTCTCCAATTAGACATTGAATTCCTTGGGAAAATAGACACATTTTTGCCTTTCTGTTGTATTGCCCAGTACATGGCCTATAGTAGAGATTTAATAAATGCTTATGAACTGAGAGACTGTTTTAATATAATAATAATAATAATAATAATGTTAATAATATTAATATATCAACATTTATATAGGGCATACTATCTGCCAAGCCCTGGTGCTAAGCACTTTACAAAAATTATCTTATTTTATCCTCCAACAACCCTGGGAGGAAGGTGCTATTATTATCTTCATTTTACAATTGCAGAAACTGAGGCAAACAAAGGTTGTGACTTATCCAAAGTTACACAGCTGGGGGCAGCTAGGTGGCATAATGGATAAAGCACCAGCCCTGGATTCAGGAGTACCTGAGTTCAAATCTGCCCTCAGACACTTGATACTTACTAGCTGTATGACCCTGGGCAACTCACTTAACCCTCATTGCCTGGCAAAACAAAAACAAAACAAAACAAAGTTACACAGCTAGTAAGTATCTGAAGCCAGATTTGAACCCAGGTCTTCCTGATTCCTGGCTCAACAATCTAGCCCCTATGCCACCTAATTGCCTTAATACAGTTATTTACAATGGCAGAAGCAGAACTCAAATCCATGAATTTTAACTCCAGAACTAGTGTTTTGTTTTTTGTTTTTGCCCAAACCACACTTTCTTTCTTAGAAATTTTGAATTTTAGGATTTTCTTTCTTTCTTTCTTTCTTTCTTTCTTTCTTTCTTTCTTTCTTTCTTTCTTTTCTTTCTTTCTTCTTTCTTTCTTCTTTTCTTTTCTTTCTTTCTTTCTTTTTCTTTCTTCTTTCTTTCTTTCTTTCTTCTTATTTTTTGGTGAGGCAATGGGGTTAAGTAACTTGCCAAGGGTCACACAGCTAGTAGAGTGTCAGTGTCTGAGGCTGATTTAACTCAGGTCCTCCTGACTGTCAGAGCTGGTGCTCTATCAGGGGACCCATTTTCTAATGAATAATTAATATCCATAAATACACTCTGGCTGGAAGACACCTTATGCAATGAAACAATAAGTATAGTATGCACCAAATAAGCATTAATATCAAAAAGGAGAATCTAAACAATTGTAAAGATAGAAATAGTAATGCAGTAATTAGGAGACTTTAATATTGCTCTCTTGGAATTTAATAAAGTTCTAACAAAAAGAGAAAAGGGAAAATATAGAATTCTTTCTGCCATTTGGTTCTTTTGGTTTTGGTGAGGCAATTGGGGTTAAGTGACTTGCCGAAGGTCATACAGCTAGTAGTGTTAAGTGTCTGAAGTTGGATTTGAATGCGGTGCCTCCCGATTCCAGGGCCAGTCTCTATCCACTGAGCCACCTAGCTGCTCCCCCTTTTTTGTGATGGCAATTGGGAGTTAAGTGACTTGCCCAAGGTCACATAGCTAGTAAGTGTCAAATGTCTGAAGTCGGATTTGAACTCAGGTCCTTCTAATCCAGGGTCCAGTGCTCTATCCACTGCACCACCTAGCTGCCCCACCATTTGGTTCTTAAATATTCAATAATGATATTGCATTATCTATGTACATTTTGTGCTTATGAATATAAATTACCTCCTGAAAGATGAGCAAGGGGTTTGTTAAGGTAAGCACACAATATTTTAATGTTGAGGGGCAGGGAATTAAAAAAAAAAGACCAACTTGTATAATGCTGTACTTGCTATAATGAGGGCACTGCTTCTCGAAATATTTCTATAGACAACCTAAATTGATACAAGCAAATCCCCCTATATTCAGAGGGAGATTGACATAATTACAGTAAGAGTATAAGACTTGTGCTTAGAAGACGTTGATTTACTCACTTATGATATTTCTTAGCCTGTGTGGACCTGAGTATGTGTACAACTTCTCTCAACCCGTCTGGAATTTATTATATGTAATATGGAAAAAAATAGTATCTAAACCTCACAAGATTAATACTTTCAAATATAAGAATAATCATAATAATTTATATACACTGTTTTGTAAACCTTGAAATGCTACATAAATATAAACTATAAGTATGCTTTGATGAAGAAAAAACATTAGCAAATATCCAAGCAATTTTCCAAGTTTCAATTTAAGAAAATGAAAAAGAAAAATTTCAATAATTCTTTATCATGATTTTATGTATTCATCTATAAACATAGACATTTTCTTTATCTTTGTTAACATTTAAACTTAACCACTACAAATGTGTAGAATCAACTCACAAATAATAGCTGAAAGCAAATTTTCTGGCGTTTAATCCAAATCATATATACATGTAAATTTATCCTGGAGTGACAGGTGAGAAAGTAATAAACTGTTCCTGGTGCAGGGCAAAAAAAATCAAATCCATATCAGAGTTGAGAGAATAATTCTATTTTTCTAAAACATCTTTTCCAGACAGTGTCTACCTCCAGTTGGAGCTCTGAACTGCTGCAGACACTGTGTTTAGCCTGCATTCTGCTATGGACTTGTGAATTCAAGTCTTTTCTCTCAGGGGTTTGCTTCTGTACCAAACATGGGGCTGTGTTTTTCATATATAGGCAGTAGTGGTTAAGCCTCGATAAAAGTTCTCAAGTACATTCTTTGCAAATGCTAATTATGAAGAAAATGTTCCAGGGTTTCTTAGGAATCATACTTGATTACACAATAATTGCATCTGCAAGTTTATGCTCTCCATAGCCCCAGATAGAATGAAAGAGAGGTCACTTGGTGAGATGGTGCAAATGGTTTGTTGCCTGACCTGGAAGAGCCTTCTAGAAGTTGAGGCCTAGTAAGTGCCGAGATGTCATTAAAATATTTTCACAAGGGTACAACATTTATTATGGAACCAAATTGCAAGAACATCTGTCTGGATGACACTTTGGCTAGTGGTTGGATATAAACCTGTAACAGTTTATAATTGAAACGGCGGCTTCATTATTTTCTCAAGATCTTTGATTCTTCATTTGCCTCAGAGAGCTAGTTCATTTTCTCAAAGGAATAGTAGTTATCTTTTTTCCCCCCCAAAAAAATCTTCCCCTGGCAAAGGCCCCCAGTTATTTCAGCATTCAACCAAGAAGTTGTGGAAGATCAGCAGAGAGTGAGGAGCCCTGGAGGGCATAGAAGATAGCTAAAAAATCATTCTTCCAAGAACTTCTGGGTCACTGTCTAATTGATACGCCTATTGGCAGGCCTTAGATTTAAGTGTGTTTCCAACTTCACAGGCAGCGTAGCTCTTATTCTGCACCCAGCCATGTGTGATGACTTTAGGGCAGTTAGCAGGGTTCAGAACAACCAGCCATCACCACCTAAAGCACTCATGGGCCTTGAGAATTGTACCATAACAAAATACAGAAAACAGTTGTTTTTTCCATTATGATCTTCTGCCCGCAGTTATTATCATTTTTTATTGCACACCTTTTAAGGCAATGGTCCATTTTACTTAGATCATTAATTTGGCAAAAATCCCGAGAATATGTGCAGAGATAGTAGTCTTTATTGGGGCATTGTTATCCCTGATAGGACCCCAAAGGAAATGGCTGTAGGGCTCTACACATTACATGAAGAGTCTCTGTCATGATGGACTGCATATTTATCCCCCAAATAGGAAAACCTTCATTAAGGACTCTGGGGCACTTACACAGAATGATAAACTGAATATATATAGGAAAAAGAAGAAATAAGCTCCTGTGATTATCAGATTTGGCTACTTATTTTTCAAAGAGGCAAATAAGTTTCTACCAGTTCACTATTAATTATGGTAATAAGTTTCAGCTATAAAACCACCATCTTAAACAAAACCCAGCCAAAATTCAAGCAACTTCCTCCACCTATTTGATATGGTTGTTGGTATTAGCCCCTTGAGTGTGACTAAGTAGAATCCCCAATACCAACATTGTCCTTCCTGGTTATATATAATTGGACATTCCTTCCTAGTTCTGACTCAGAGAGAAATAGGAGATTCAGGTTCATGTGGAAATAGCTCTGGGAAATATTGGGACTTTCATATAGCAAATTTTGCACCGTCAGCTTTCGCTGGCCTATGGAGGAGATTAGCCAAGGGGCTGGAATGAGGGAGAAAGAAATTTAGGTTAGTATGGACTTGATAATTGTATTGACTATTTAAAATATGGTGATAACATATAAAGTATTTTTTTTAGGAAATGGTCCCAGAATTTTCATTTTTTTCTTCAGTTTATCTGATCACTCTAGATAGGTATCATAGCTATATCTACCATTATTCAAATACCTATAAATTAATCTATCATTCCAACCAGAGGTGTGCCGATAAATGTTTTACCAACACTCCTCAACAAGTAGGAACGCACACTTTTTACATTTAATCTGTATTATTAAAATTTTTCTATTTCTTTCTTAGGTCTAGAGAATAAAAATAATAATTCAAGTTCTAATTTATACTGTTGCTGATTTCTGAGATGTAAATGCTACCACTAAAAAATTTAACATTTGACCCAGCAGGTTAGACTTGACTGACATGTCCCTCAATTTTCTCTAGTTCTATTCCCCAAGGTACTCAATGCTATGGGAGTGCTAAAAGCCAATGTGAACTCCCTTGCTTTTTGTGGATCTCATCCTTTTATCTACACTAACAATGGTTCTCGTTCAACCTTAGAAAAGCACTTCCTGGATCACCTTTATCTTGCTGAAGGCCTCTGTCTGCAAGGGCCTAGTCAGGTGTTACCTCTTCCATTGAAGCCTTACTCTGACTCATCCTATACCTGAGAGTGTCACTTTCCTTCTTTGTTATGTTATGTTTCGGTTTTCCTAGAGAATGTTGTGAAGATCTCTCCCTTGGCCCTATTACATTCTCTCTTGTATACTACTTATATACATACAGACTATATCCTCCCCTTCACACATCCTAGCTATACTAGAGATTGTATTGGATTTCATCTTTGCTTAAGCCAACCAATAAACTGATTTAATTCAATTAAAACAGATATTTCTACAGTTTTTGACCAAACAAGAGATAGAGTATATTATAAAATGCAAAGTGGAGATGATTTTGATTACATTAAATTAAAAATTTTGTACAAATAGAAGCAATGCATCCAAAATTAGAAGGGAGGCAGAAAGCTGGGAAACAATTTTTGAGGGCCAGTACTTCTGATAAAGGCCTCATCTCTAAAATATATAGGGAACTAAATCAAATTTATAAGAACCCAAGTCATTCCCCAATTGAGAAATGGTCAAAGGATATGAACAGGCAGTTTTCTGATGAAGGAACCAAAGCTATCTATTCCCATATGAAAAAATGCTCTAAATCTCTAATGATTAGAGAGGATGAAAATAAAAACAACTCTGAGGTACCACCTGACACCTATCAGATTGGCTAAAATGACAAAAAAGGAAAATAATAAATGTTGGAGAAAGCTGTGGGAAAATTGGAACACTAATCCATTGTTGGTGGAGCTGTGAACTGATCCAACCATTCTGGAGAGCAATTTTGGAATTATGCCCAAAGGGCGATAAAGCTGTGCATACCCTTTGACCCAGCAATACTACTTTTAGGTCTTTTTCCAGAGAGGATCATGGAAGGGGGGAAGGGACCCACATGTACAAAGATATTTATAGCTGCTCTTTACGTGGTGGCAAAGAAATTGGAAGTTGAGGGGGGTGCCCATCAATTGGGGGAATGGCTGGACAGTTGTGGTATATGAATACAATGGAATACTATTGTGCTGTAAGAAGCGATGAGGCAGGAGGAGTTCAGAGAAACCTAGAGGGTCTTGCGTGGGCTGATGATGAGTGGAGATGAGCAGAACCAGAAGAACATTGTACACAGTAACATCAACATTGAGTGTTGATCTACTGTGATGGACTATATTCTTCTCACCAATGCAATGGCACAGAAGAGTTCAGGAAACTCATGATGGAAAGAGGATCTCCAAATCCAAGGAAAAAAAGAACTGTGGAGTACAGATGCGGAATGAACCATACTATTTCTCTTGTTTTGGGTGCTGTTGTTTTTTTTACTATATGTGAGGTTTTCCATCATTGCTCTGTTTTTTTCTCTTATAATGTGACTAATGCAGAATAGGATTAATGTGATTATGTGTGTACATATATATACTATATATACATATATATACATATATATACAAGTATACATTACATATATATATATATATAGATATATAGATATATATATATATATAGATATATATAGATATATATATCAAAACCTATATCAGATTACCTCTAGGGGAGGGAGGAGGGGAGGGAGGGAGGGAGAAGAAAATCTGAAATTGTAAAGCTTGTGTAAACAAAGGTTGAGAACTATCTTTACATGTAATGGAAAAAAATAAAATACTTTATTACATTAAAAAAACAGATATTTCTTAAGTGTCAACTATGTATAAAGCAGGTGGCTAGATGGCTCAGGGATAGAACACTTGGCCGGGAGTCAGGAAGACTCAAGTTCAAATCCACCTCAGACACTTACTAGCTGTGTACCCCATTAAGTTACTTAACCTCTGTTTGCCTTAATCCACTAGAGAGAAAATGGCAAACTACACCAGTATTTTTGACAAGAAAACCCCATGGAAGTTTGGTCCAAGGGGTCACAAAGAGTCAGACATCGTGAACAAACAAAAAATGTACAAAGCACCATGCTAGGTTACTATGGATAAAAGCCTCCATTTCCTCTAGTTTATGTGTAGAGCATATGAACCCTTTAGTCCCTGAAGAATCCTAGGAAAAATCCTGGTTCACAAGCATTGCTTTTCATGGAAAGACAAAACCTGACCCTGTCTATTTTACCAATGATTACAATACAAAAATTAGTGAAGCAATAATTATTACTTGCTAGCCCTATCCCAATTAGAGGTTTAATTACACTTGCTGCCTGAAATGCCATTGTTGAATTTACAAGTCATTTGCAGAAATGTAAGAAGTAATGGATGAGATTTACAAGAAAGACAGACAATAAGAAATTTCTGTGCCCTGATGTAACTTCTGCTTTGCTGTTTATCTCCAAATTGATGGGTACTTATCTTGTTGTTTGTCCTTCATTTGTGAAGAGGACCATAACAGATGTCATGACTTGCAATGAATTGATTTAAGTGAGGGAGGGTTGGTGCAAGGGTCACCAACCTCACTCTTTCCTCCAGAGCCATCTGTTTCCAGTGGCAAGATATACATCAGAATGACTGGATATGGCCCCAGATGTTTAAGGCAATTGGGGTTAAGTGAATGCCCAGGGTCACACTGCAAGTAAGTATCTGAGGTGAGATTTGAACTCAGGTCCTCATAAAACTCAAGGGGCCAAGTGCTTTATCCACTGCACCACCTACTATCTAATTACTCATAGAAACTAGGTATACATTTTTTCCCATTCTTTTTCATTCATTTGGCACATACAGTAAACAAAAGTTTTATATTAAATAAACAAAAACTAAAAATTAGTGCTAGACAAGAGCTTCCAAGATCAGAAAAGGACACAGAAAATCACATGCTCTGTTTTTAGTACAAGTTATCAGTTTAAAGGTATAAACTGTAAGAACTAAGGCACCTTGAGAGGTCATCAAGTACATTTGCCTGCTTTTAAGCTTAGCATACACATTTAAACCATCCCAGATGATAGCTGCCTTCTCATTCTTGGAATTCTCTGGGAAACACCAATAATTTGTCCAGTTAGCAAGACGGAACATATTCATGATGTCTAGTTTAATCCCCTCTGCTCCAATTTAACTCAGGATTGCTCATCTTAAGAGGGAAAACAGTCTTGAGTTCTGATAATTCCTGTTTTCAAAAAACCTAATTGTGTCATATTTTCTACTTTGGTCTCGTAGTTATCATGTGAGCCATTCACTGGGTCCCCAATAGTGCCTGCCAACAACAAGAATCCAATAATAAAAAAAATTATCTTCAAAGCTATGCTATTGACATGAAAATCAATCACTAAGATGCTGGTATGCTACCCATAGTGAGTCAGTGAGTCAGGCTGAAAAGAACTTTAAAATGTTTGTTGGCAAGCCTGTTATGAGGTGGTAGCTCCAATTCCGGAATGGAACATTTTGTCCCTTGAGAAAGAAATTTCAAAAAGCAAAGAGCAGGTTGGGGTATATTTGAGGGCAGGGCACCTTTCTGACATCATTGAAATCATAGTTCAAATGTATCATTAAAACAATATTCTTATGCCTTCCTCTTTTTTTTTTCCAGTGTGCAACAAATGAGCTAGGCTGTGTGTGTCTGGGTTTGTGGGTGGGGAGGCATGGGGAGAAGTAAATCTTGAAAATAAGGCTAAAATCCCACAGCAGAGAATACATAGTGAGGAATCAGACCCAGAGATAATATGATGTCCAGACATGCAGAGAAGTTCCCCAGAATTAGATAGGTCAACATATTAAGCAGCAAATGAGAAGGGAGCTAGAATATTCCAAAGAACAGATGGGATTTTAGGAGGTTGGAAAAGGCAAACCAGGGATGGCTCAAGGTACAATGATTACACAGCTGTTTCAAGCCAATGGCTGCATGAAAAAAAAAAAAGTTGATAATAATAATGACAATACAACAACACAACACACAATAACACATATTTGTAGAGCACATTCAGTTTTGATAATACTTTGTGTCTATTATTTCATTTTCTCCTGACAATTATGGAAGAAAAGGTATTACTACAACCTTTTACACTTAAGAAAAACTGAATCACAGAGAAGTTTAGTGACTTCTCCAAATGGTTACACAGAAAAACAACTAGCAGAAGTTGGGGTTAGAAACTCAAGTACCTGTTTTTCTTCTGTTAAATCAGGCCTCTTAAATTCCATATGAAATAAAGCAGTCCTAAACCTTTTAATTTAAGTACAAAGATGGAAAGAGAAGGGGCCAGCTGCCTAGAGTTTTACTAGAAGGTAAAAGAACTGGGTGGCACAGTGGAAGAGCACTAGCCCTGGAGTCAGGAGGATCTGGGTTCAAAATTCAGCCTCAGACACTTACTATCTGTGTGACTGTGGACAAGTCAGTTACCTTGTTTACCTCAGTTTTCCTCATCTGTAAAATGATCTGGAGAAGGAAATGGCAAATCACCTCCAGTGTCTTTGCCAATAAAACCCCCATGGGGTCACAGAGAGTCAGGCACCACTGAAACAACTCATCAACAACAACCAAAGGACATTTGCCATTTACCCTTGTAGGGGAAAAGATTGTTGTTGTTCACCATCCTTCATTCTCAAAGGGGGGCCAGTGACATCAGGAAGGTGGATGTTTTGAGTTGCGATGTGAATTAGATTTAAGTGAGGCAGAGATGTACAAAGTCATCATCCTCACTCCCCTCCAGAGGCAAGGAAATAGAAGAATCACCTTGTTCATGGAAGATTAAAGGAAGAAAAACGAGACCAACAAGCTGAGAATGGGTGCTCTTGTGAGCACTGAACTGTCTCATGGAGCAGCCCATTTTACTTTGATAAGCCTAGATGTTAGGAAGGTTGTCCTTACATCATGTGCTAAAATCTTTCTCTGCACATCAATGACTGCTCCCAGTCCTACCCTCTAGCCAACAGAACAATAGAATCCATTTTCAATGGGACGGCTCTTCCAATGGTTTGACCATTACTGAGTGACTCCTAATTTGCCGAATCTTTAAGCTAAAACATTCTCAGTTCTTTCATTGAATCATCATAAAGAGTGGTCTCTAGGTGGTTCAACTTGCCCTAAATACACCCTCATTTATCAGTGCCCATTAGGTATGATCAAGAATTGTTGCCACAAATATGGTCTTATAGGACTCTTCATTTTCCTCATTTTGGAGACTGTCTTTTTAATGTTAGCCTATGACAGGAATCAGAAAACTACATACATCCTGTGGGCAATTCCAACCTCCCTTATGTTTTTGTATTTCCCTAGAGCCAAGCATAGTTTTTATATTTGTAAATAAATAGATTTGGCAATGGCCCTAGTTTGTCTAGCATAAGATGAGAGGTTAGCTTTGGAAGCTGCCATGTTACCCTCATATCAAGTTTTGCAGGCCATGAATACTCCTACTTTCTTCATGAATTGCTCTGCTTTCTAGCTTTTTCTCCCAAATCCTGGTCTTATGCAATTGATTCTTTGAACCAGTGTAAGACTTTACATTTATCCTTATTAAACTCAGTCTTATTAGATTTAGACCATTTAGGCTCCTCATTCTATCAGTCAACTTTTTCTCCTCCATAGCTTTTTTTGGTAATGAATTAAACAACCGGCCATTATTAGTGCCCTAATAAGACAATAATTTATTCTTTCAGACTCTACCAATTGGTTTACATTGATAGAGCTATCAGGTCCATTTGTGAGTAAATATATTGAACACTCAGTACAGTTTTCAGAATCTCTTTGAACCAGATAGTACTGTACAGCTCCAAAGGGAAGGATTTTCTTGTTAATGTCTATCTAGTGACCTTTCAATATTGACAACAGTCCTGTGAACTTATAATAGCATGGATATTTTTTCTCATCAATAGATGGTCCTATGACTTTGTCAGAATACATAGGCAGAAGAGGTCAGGGCTAGGACTATGGAGATCAGTCCCTGTGACAATTGCTTCCTCTCTTGCTAATGATGGTGCAAAAATTCTCTTAATAGCATCTAAATGCATAGAACTTGCTCATTTACTGTTGCTTCTCCTCTCTAAGAAGACTGATAATGTCTTCTGCTCTTCTGTAGCCCTCCCATTCATTGCTGCACACTCATTTTCTGTTTTCCCTATATCCAGTTATTGCCTGGTCATTTCTGCTCAGATAATTCTTTATACCTGAAGGATTGGTAATAATCAATCAAACTACAGCCTGTTCTTTTAACTAGAAGATTCCGACCTTCTACCTGTGATAAAACTGGTCAAGGAAAACCTCTAATTAGAAAGGTTGCCTGAATTTCCATTGTTGGTTTACTTTCCAATCCCCATCATCAGATTATTCAAAGCTCTTTACTTCTTTACACCAACGCCTTAGGTCTATAGTCTTTCCCCTTTGCTATCATGTAGTGAGTTGTCAGCACCAGTTATAGTGTAAGAACTACTGTACTCCAGATGAAGTAATTGTGGGGTCCAAACTATACAGTCTTTTTACTCAGTCCAACTTGAAACAACTTAACACAATGATCAGACTCCATGTTTGATTCCTGGGGCCACGTCTTTTTTTGTTCTAATCTTAAGCCTCTTCACTGATAAAGTATTGTTGTTCAGTTGTGGTCAACTTTTTGTGATCTCATTTGGGGCTTTCTGGGCAAAGATACTGGAGTGTGTTTGCCATTTCCTTCTCCATATCATTTTACAGATGAGGAAACCAAGGCAACAAGGGTTAAGTGACTTACCCAAGGTCCATAGAGCTGTGGAGATTTGAATTGGATCTGACAATTAATCTCCCCTCTTAACCTTGCCCTTAATTTATCTCCCAGACTAGTAAATGGAAAGAAATCTCTGGTCTATTAGTTAGAGCTTTTATTGTGTGGTAGTTACCAGAGTTGATGTTGATTAGAGGGATAGGGAAGTAGGAAATAAAACACAAATAGTCATTAAAGGTCTAACTTAGGTCTATATTCTATATAAAACTCACCAAAAGACCCAAGGCCACCTTTGGGGAGGAGAGAGAGACCGAGTCAAAAGACGTGCGCTGCCTGCTAACGGCGAGCCGGGCCAAGTCAAACTCCAGTCCAATGTCTGTCTGTGTGTCCTGGTCATCGGACCGGGAGAGCAGGCACGCGATCCCACTATCCTTTTTTCCCTCTCCTTGCCTTTTAAGCTCACACCCCGGAGTGGATGCTAGTGCTAGCAGTGGGCTGAACCAATTGCATAGCCCATGGACGGCCGCCATCAGTCTCCTACCAGAAAGGGTTGGTCCTTTAAAAAACTGGGCGTCTTTCCGTATTCACTAACCGACCGATAGGAAACTTTTTACCACATTTCCCCCTTTGGCTCCTCAAGAAACAAAATGTTTCCTTGACGAGATTGTGCCATCCAACTATGCCACTACTGATGAATAAGGTCCTAAAAGAATAATATTACACAGGCATTTATGTTTTCAAAATATTTAACAATATATTATTATATGGTATGAAAACATTTTATCTTTTCTTTCATTTGGACAGAATGAGGAAACTGTAAAGGCTTGCATAGCATGTAACTAATAAAATATGGAGTCCTGGACTAGAACTCAGTTCTCTCTCTCGCTCTCTCTCCTCTCTCTCCTCCATCTCTCTCTCTCCCTCTCTCTCTTTTGCCCCCTTTGCTGTTTCCATTACATTGTGCCTCTCTTATAAAGCAGCCCCTCTGCTCTTTCCATGTATCCTTTCTGTCCTTTCCATCAGTTTTACCTTATTACACCCTGATGGGCAGATACAAATTCTAGCTCTATTGGGTGGAGCTCATTAACATAGATTCAGTCATTAACACAGTAGTTTTCTGGGTGTAGGATATCTAAGACCCTTGTGATCACTGAATTCCATGTACTGTATGTACTGAAATGTCGTGAATGATCAGGTATCTTGATGTCTGCTGGACTTGGTTTTGCCAATAGGGACAAAACCCTCCTTTTGAAGGGATAGTGGCCAAAAAAAAAAAAAATTGTCTGCCATTGGAGGGTCTTCTTGTTGTTGTTTGTTTGTTTGTTTTGTTGTTGTTGTTTTATAAATTGCTCACAATCTCTGCACTGTAGAAAGTAAACCCAGGTCCCTAGAAAACACTTAAATTATTTGCTGCAGAAGGGGACTCTCCAGGGAAGATAGAGGGTTCATATAGCTTGGGTCCCTTCATCGCCCTCATGAAATCAGAGTCCCTTGAGGACAGATAGATTGGAAGGTACAGCAATGGAGCTGAGGACCTTGAAGCAGAGGGCAAAAATGACACACTGAGCAAAAAGAAAAAAACACACAAACGACTAACTCATACAGAGCCAATGACCTGCTGAATGGGTTTGGAAGGACATAAGAGCCAAATGCTATTTTTCTTAAAGAAAGAAAAACAATTAACTAGAAAAATGGCTCAGCTAGTCCTTAGGTCTGGTGTCAGAAAATCCCTTCTTCCAGCTGTTCTTGCCCTTTTCACTCTTATTACTCTATCGAGCTGGCACAATGATGGAAGAAAGAGACAGAGAGAGGGAAAGGGAGAGGGAGGGAGAGAAAAGGGGAGAGGGAGGGAGAGAGGAAGGAAGGGAGAGAGGAGCAGAGAGTAAGAGAGAGAGAGAGAAGGAAAGAGAGGGAAGGGGAGGAAGGGAAGGAGAGAGAGAAAAAGAAAGAGAGGAGAGAGAGGAGAGAGAGAGAGAGGGAGAGAGAGAGAGAGTTTCATATCTTCTAGGATTCTTCAAAGCTGTCATGAAGTGAAATCCAGATGAATCTAATACTGCCAGACTACTGTATGTTAATCCTGGAGATAAGCAGGCACATCATAGAAGAAGATCCCAGGGGCCAGCTCTGCTTTCAACTCTGGAGTAAGGTGGGGGCAGGGAGGAAAGGAGATGGGAAGCAAGGCTCTGCTCTCAGAGTAGTCTGCCATTCAAATCCATCATTCCAGTGATTAGGAGGGGGTGGGGAAACATGTTAATAACAATCAGTTCATTGAATGTGGATATTTCTAGAATCCATGTGACACAAGAAAACCAGATGAGCCTATAAGACATGAAGGCATATGTCTAAAAGCTACAGTTTGGGGGGAACCTGTACATAATATAAAATCTAGAGTGATAGGTGTGGTTTTGAAAGCCAAGTCCCTCTCTAAGTTGAATTCCTGCTATCTAGATCAGCTGGGTTGTTGAATGTCCTCTCCTGTCCTCTCCATCAGCCCCAATCCCACCATCCTCAAACAACCCAACTAAAATGCACTTTTTCCAGGATGACTTTCTTAACTATCCAACCTCTTTGCATCACACCCTTCTTTGAATTTCTACAGTTTTTACAATCTGTATTACACAATCTCTCCATGGATTCTATATTGGTTTGTGTCTTTCACCAGTTGTTTCATGGGTGTAAACTTGATTTCCCCAATTTGATCAGACAATTCTCAAGGGCAGGACGGAATTACAGCTTCCAGTTCCATTCCCCATGACCCCTCAACAGTTCCAGTTTAATCCATGGGAGTAATTCAGAATGAGAGTCAATACAGACAAAGGCCATTCAGAAAGAGGAAGATAAATAAACTCAAAGTTCACAAGATTGGAAGAGAAAAACAAAGATCAAAATCCAGTAGAGAGTAGAGGTGTGAAGTTTGGCCAAAAGATCAGGGGTCAGCAAATGGCCTCAATTGAGAAAACAAAAGGATTCAGGAGGAGACTGAAGTTATTATACCGCATGCTCCCCACCTTTTGTTCCATGGAGGCTTCCATTCTAACCTGGCTTTTATCAGTAGTGACAGTGGCTCTAACATCTACTTAAGTCTGTTATTTTTCCATTTCAATTTCCATTTAACAAACATTTGTGAAGTGTCTGATATGTTCTGAGTTTAGAGTACTTCTTTCAAATCCCCCCATCACCTAGTAAGTGCCACATACACAGTGAGAGCTCAGTGATTCCTCACAAGTTCAGTGCTGGCCCAAGTACTTGAGTTGGGGGGAGGGGACTGGTGCAGTTCTCAGATCCTAAAGCAGTCAACTATAAGCAACTCAACAATCTTTCCCCAAAATGCTGTGTGCTGAGCTAATGAAGTCCAATACTGGGAGTCTTCATCAATTTTATATAGAATAGAACTGAATGACTGAGGGAGGCACTGATGATCATCAAGAATTAACAGAGGGAAGGGCAGCTAGGTGGCACAGTGGATAAAGCACCAGCCCTGGATTCAAGAGGACCTGAGTTCAAATCTGACCTCAGACATTTGTCACTTACTAGCTGTGTGATCCGGGGCAAGTCACTTACCTTCATTGCCCCACACAAACAAATAAAATCTTTTTTTTTTTTAAATAATTAACAGAGGGAGAAGAGGACTGTATTGGAAATCAACAAACCTATATTTCATTCCTGGCCTTGATACTTATTATCTATGTGGCATCAGGTAAGTCATAGCATCCCCAGATCTCAGTTTCCTCCTCTGTAAAAGAAATGGGCTTGAGTAGATGCCCTCTGAGGTCCTTTTGAGTTCTAAATCAATAATCCTAGCATTCCAGTCACTTTTACCTGTTCTTTCCTTGCAGCAGCTGGAGAAAAATGTCACAACCTCAGTGAGTCATCGAAGCCAACATCTTGAAATTCCCCCAAGTTCCCCAGTCCCTAAGCACTGCTTTCCCAATTACTCTTTCCTGTCTCTGGAACAGTGAATCGAGATTGACATTGGGAGTTCGTTTCTCTTGTTACAAATCCTAAAAGGCAAAGGTGCATAATGGAAGCTCTTTGTAGAGGAAGCAAAGTGACTTGTGAGCATAGATGGCTTTTCATATTTATAAATGGGGGAAAAAAGAAGCTTGCCAGTAAGACAAGGTGGCCTGGAATTCCAAGAGTGGGTCCACAGTAATGAAGCCAAAGGAGCATTTGATGTCTTGGTTCCTTGCTCTATTGCATCCCAAATGCTATCCAACCAGCAGCATAATACAGACTTTTATCTAGCTTGGTATGATTGCCCCTCGAACTCAGATCCTGCCTGCTCCATTGAAGGGGAAAAAGAAATGGATGACTTAAAAGTAGATCAGGTCCATTTTATAAAATAGCACAGGGAAATGATGGGAAACCATGATAAGATGGCCCTAGAGACATTGTTCTCTTTCTTTCAAGGAAGTTCAAAAACGAGAGTCAAGAAATTTTTTGTCTTGATGGACAAGAAAGGTAGAGAATAGAGAGAAAAAGCCCAGCTCCTTCCCTTGTGGTAACGTCTCTGGGAAGGACATAGCACAGCCAAACCAATCAGAAAAAGAGCTGGGCTTTCTTCCCAAATAAGTGATTCATGGCAGCATCTCTTGTTTCCCAGTGATCTTTCCCAAAGGCAGGCTATGGGGGGTCATGTGGATGGCACAGAGGGCTTAGTAGAGGCAGAGGGAAGCAGTCATGTTTGTCCCTGCTTGTCCAGCCTAGACTAGCACCCCTACTTTTCAACTACATCATTCCCCCCAGATGGCCGCAGCCAGCTGCTAGTAGTAATGGCCTAGGGGAGTAGTTGTTTAGGTTGCCTATTGGCTACCCCACCAGCCTTACCCAAAGAAATAATAAGAGTCTTAACATTGTGCTTTAGTACAGTAACATTGTGGCCTAAACCTTTCTTCTCTGGAAGTAGCAATGATGAGAGGGCATCCTGACAAACATAGCCAGGATTACACACACTGGGATTCCAAGTTCCATGTTCTTGACTTTTAGACCATGCCTCCTTGCCCTCTCCCTGTTCTCTATGGTAATTGTATAAATGGAACTCAAAAGATCTTTCAACCTCAGAACATTTTCATCAGTTTGTCCTGTGCTCTCAATGCTATACAATACAATACTGTTTATAATTTGTAATGAAGCAAAAGTACTTTGGATGGTATTTAAAAGTTCAATTGAATTGGTTGGGGTTTTTTTCCCTCACCAGCAATCTGATTTTCTTTTAGCATGACCTTTTTGTTTTGCATTTTTATTCCATCATGAGGTCTAGAGTCCCTTCTTAATCTGCCGGATTAATAAATCATTTTGGCTGGGTCTATTTACTTGTCTGTCTGACTGACTTTGTCTATCCCTTTTAAGAGGCTATACCCATCAAATTGTATGGAACATAAAAAAGACCCCATGCCTGAGACCTGTCCTCTTTCTGAATCTTTCCTTTAAAGACATTTTAAACCTTCTTTTCAAAAAACAAATCCCTAAGTAATTGGATAGAAATGTACATGATAATGTGAAATCTTGCCAGTTATTTTCAATTCTGATTAATTGTTACTCAAAGTATTTCAAGTGATTGATACCTCTATGTCTGTATGTTGTTGCCACTGAGACCTGTGGGAGCAGGAATGGATCCAATTTCACTGGGGAGGTGATTATATGTTTGTTTGTTTTTCCTGCATGATCCCTATATGGTGATCATTTTTTATTATTTCCAATCCAGGCCCCAAAGGGACAAGCCAACCCCATAGAGCTAAGAAGCTCTGAATAATCAAAAAGATACAAATGAAAAACTCAAGGAATCCACACGAGCAGGTCAAACTCTGCCAAATAGCCTGACATACAACTGCCAGTATGTATGGGGAAGGAATTTGACCCTGGGATGCAAGTAGGAATTTGGATCTTTTTAAGTTTGGAATGCCTTTTGGTCTAGAGTTTGTGGAAATTTAAATGTGAGCTTCACCCAATTCCAGAAGAAGAGAATGATGATTTGGTGGCTTTTTTGAAGCCCATCTCATCTTCCACACTGAATTCAGTTGCGGGAGGAGGGGGATAAAGAACCTATGACTTATAAAAATAAATCAATCAGGAAAGGAATACAGTGCAAGGATAGAAAATAGGACTTCACACGAGCTGTGGAAACAGTCTTGAGGGGATTGGTTCTTCTATTTTGCCTGTGTAGACACAGACTAAATGTAGCAAATATGCTATTTAATGGATACATCCATGCAAAATCCTGCTTGGCATCATGATCCTAGGTAAATGCCTCAAGTGGATTAGCTTGAATGATGGTCCCAGTATGGTACCTTTTAAATGTTCCATGGCTACACAAAATTAACAATGCTGTACTTTTTCCTGTTGCCCTCCTTATTTTCAAGGGGGCAGTGGTATGACCTTGTATTCCTAATGGTAACTTTTGCCCTAGTGTCCACATGCCTAATCATTGTTTATCACCAGAGGTATTCACTTTTCCTGTTTCCTTATTGTGACAGTGTGATTTATGCGCGTATATATGAACAAACCTGACATCACCAGGGCCTCATCTTCCAATGGATTTAATTTGAACACAGGCACTGGAAGTGGCAAGTTGGAACCTGACCACTCACCAAACTGAGAAGTTGCAAAAGCAAAATTGCCACTATTTTAGTATGTGGTTAATGCAAGTGTAGTCTGTGTTCAGAAAGGGATATATTGCTTTCCTGGGAAATACTCTTCCACCCAATTATATTAAGTGTTATTTTAGATTAATTGACCACCCCCTTTTTCTGCCTCCTTACCTCTTGCCCTCCCCTAACCAACAAACCTTGCATGTGTTTCCTTTAGAAAAAAAACAATTCACCTGTATTCCGGTTGGAAAGAAAATGCATAGGATTATAAACACGGTGGGTGGCTAATATTACCTAATACTCCTCCATAGGCTAATAAGAAACAAAGCCTGTGTACTAGCTTTGGGTGCATGTCATATGGCAATTACAAGACTGGGAGGTCATCAGCAGCAAAATCAGGACACATTACATTTTAATAATCACCTACCTTTTCAATAGCATTGGGCTTTCAAATGTCCACCTCCAGTTACTGAGAACTAAAAATCAAATGGCAAGACCTTTTCCCTTCTCTCTCTGAGGAAAGAGCAGACCGACAACTGGTGACAGTTGTTGAAGGGAAGTAACAATAAATATGAGTTGCATGCTAGAAGCAATTGAGCAAAAGCCAGCTCATCAGCTTCCCAGCATGGATTTTATTTTATTCTAAATCAGATACTCATTAATGGGGACCATTCTTTGAATCATCATTTTATTTACACTAGAGAAAATGCAAGACATATTGTCTGGCAATGGAATGAAGAGGTTCTCTTGCTGTTCATTGTAGGTATTTTCTTTTGTAGCCTCCTGAATTTTCATTCTAATAGAAAACACCCATACCATATGCTCACGAGTAAGAACTTAAAATAGAAGTGGAAAGTAAACAATCCTTTCTTTCTTTCTTTCTTTCTTTCTTTCTTCTTTCTTTCTTTCTTTCTTACTTTCTTTCTTTCTTTCCTTCTTTCCTTCTTTCTTTCCTTCTTTCTTTCTTTCTTTCTTCCTTCCTCCCTTCCTTCTCTCCCTTCCTTCCTTCCCTCCTTCTGTCCCTCCCTCCATCCTTTTCTTCTTCTTTCTTTCTTTCTTTCTTTCTTTCTTTCTTTCTTTCTTTCTTTCTTTCTTTCTTTCTTTCTTTCTTTCTTTCTTTCTTTCTTTCTCTTCCTTCCTTCCTTCCTTCCTTCCTTCCTTCCTTCCTTCCTTCCTTCCTTCCTTCCTTCCTTCCTTCCTTCCTTCCTTCCTTCCTTCCTTCCTTTCTTCTTTCCTTCCTGCTTTCCTGCCTTCCTGCCTCCCTGCCTCCCTGCCTCCCTGCCTCCCTGACTTCCATTCTTTTTAAAGCATAAAAGACTGCACAGGAGACTATTAGAAAACATATTCTCTTACCTTCCCTAGATGTCAGGATCAAGCTGTATAGATCACAGTGCTCTTCTATTAATGATGAACACAAGTAGACCCCTTTTAGTGGGCCCTGAGGGAGAGGGAATCATGTCCTTGATGTGCATGATGCAGTGCCTAGTATTCTGGAGGTGCTCTATCATTGTTTAAACGATACTAAAAGTAAAACCATGGCCATAATTGGCACTGAACTAATCCATATGCAGTATCACTGATTCTCACACCTTCTGAAGCACTGACTTGACATAGGCACTGAAGTTTAAGTACTTGCTGTGGAGCTTCCTTCCCCAGCCTATAGGGGGTGTGGAAAGTGAGAGCTAGAAATCATCTCTGAGGTCTTCCAGTTCAAACCACTCGTCTTACAAAGGGGGAAAACTGAGGCTGAGAGAGATTTAGGTACTTTTGCAGAAGACTCAAACAATGGTAGATTTCTATAGAAATCAAATCCTGGTCTTTGGGATGTCAAGTCCAAGACTCACTTCACTATGTTTGCACTGTCCCTTAGTCTGGAAGAGAACCCAACCATCAGGAGATCAGTCTATGAAATAAATATAGAAACCAGGCAGCAAGACCCTCTGGGTTCTATTACCTATTACCTCTTGAATGAATACAGGACTCTGGTATTTAAAACCCATCACTACCTAGCTCCATCTACCTTTCTTAGCATTATTTTGCATTATTTTACTTTGCTCGCTCTAAGGTGCAGCCAAACTAACCTTGCTATAAATCACATGGGATGTTCTATCTTCCTTAGCTATGGCCTTTCTACCGTCCCCTGCAATGTGCTCTGTTTTTACCTCTCCCTTAGCTTTGTACAGAACTTTACTCAAACACCCCTTCCTTTTCTGATTTCCCCCAGCTTTTAGGCTTTCTTGACAAAAATTACATTACTTTTTTTGTGTATGTATACATACATGTACATATATGCATGTGCACATGTATGTACTGGACCTGGAGTCAGGAAGACCTGAGTTCAAAACGTGTCTCAGATACTTACTAGTTATGTGACCCTGAGCAAATCACTTAACCTCTGGTTGCCTCAGTTTCCTCATCTATAAAATGGAGGTAATAATAGCATCTATTTCCCCAGATTGTTGTGAGGAACAAATGAGATACCGATTGTAAAGCACTTCCTGGTGCCTAGTGCATAGTAGGTGCTATGTAAACGTTAGGTTTTAGGGACTTTGGACATCATCATCTATAGCAGAGGCTCCTTTTGTTGTAGTGAATAGGGCACTGGACTTGGAATCAAGAAGACACAGTTTTAAATCCTGTCTCTAGATGCAGGAACCTGAGAAAATCACAACCATTTTATGACTCAGTTTCCTCACTTTTTAAATGAGACGATCATTCTCAATGACTGATTCTTGTGCTGGAGTTTAAAAAACACTTGGGGGAGGGAAGTATAGAGGTCAGAGTAATTCAATAGTTCTTAACCTAGGGTTCAGAGACAGGACACGTGGGGATACTTGTGACTTTGGATAAGAAAAATATATCTTTATTTAAATATAGTTGGTTTAAATATAATTGGTTTCCTTTGTAGTTTTGTTTTTATGCTTTGAAAACATTCTGAAAAGGGGCCCATAGGTTTTACTAAACTGCCAAGGGGACTGTAACGATTGGAATGATGCCACCTGCTGGAGATTTACTGTAGAAAAGGTTCCGCCATGAAAGGAAGGTCTTTGAGGGCAAGAACATTGCGTCTTTTCCTTTGGGTCAGGAAGTGATGTTTGGCTAGTGGGAGGAAAGAAGGAAGAGACTGGGCACTCTGACTCGGGCTCTTTCCTTTGGACTCTGGTGGAGAGGGGAGCTAGAAATGTGCTCTCCCATTTAATAGATAGATGAATATAGGCCTTTCTCTCTCTCTTTACCAAATCCTTATTTCCCTTAATAATGCTTAAAAGTCTAACTCTTGCTAAAGCTTGTAATTAATGGTGACCATTCATTAGATATTTTAGACAGACTAGCTAGAATTTTAGCCCATTAACAGGACCAATACACAAAAAGTTCAGAAGCCCTGGTAAGTTTTTAGGGGAATGTGGGCAGAGGGTGTGACAGTGGGATCATAAACCAATTGTGGCTTCAGAGAGGACAATTTAAATCAAAGCGAAATTGGTACCTATATCACTATAGGCCACAAAGGCCAGAAAGGAGGTAAAGGATAAGTGGTAACAGAGGGAATAAGTGCAGCTCTATGGATGACTCCACCTTGGGAAAAGACCCATTTACCCCCCCATTAGTTATAGCTCTGGCTTCTACAAAGCGTTATTCATATTACATTGTCTCTTGTCTTTCATCTACTGAGCCTCAATTGTTTGTATTGTTTTAGGCTTTGCTGCATTTGTTTTCTGTTTTAATGTTAGAAGTAAGTTTTTAGATAGTGCGTTATTTAATATATTATATGTAATCTTGACCATATCAGCTAAAAGTAAAAGGAAATCAACAACAAAGAAATACAAGTACGAGCACCAAGAGGAAAAACAGTTGAGGACAATTGCTTCCAATATTTTCGTAATTTTTAAAGACAAATACTTTTTACATATGTTACTTAATGTTCTCCAATATCAATATCTAGTTTCTATGCCTAGCTTCTTGAATCTGTTTCCTTGTCATTTTAAACTGCCTTAACCAAATTGAACGAATTCTTAGAAACAAGGTTGATATTTTAAACCCTGGTGGGTATGTTTCAAATTTTTGCTCAGTAAATATTTTTCAGAATCTTTTCTCAGAAGTAGATTCTTAGTCAGCAATGATGGAACATGCCATTTCATAGTATCATAGCAACAATCTTCAGAACCTTTCTGAGATAGGAAAGTTTTTACTTGGTCTTGCATAGGATGTGGCTCAATAGTCAGAGATCCTGACTTTGAATACCAGTCCTGCTGTTATGATGACATTGTGCAACTCTTTGAATCTCTCTAACCCTCAGTTTCCTCCCATCTGTAAAATTAAAAGGTTTGGATGACATGGTCTCTGAAGTATCTCCCTTCTCTAAATCTTTAGTTTGTCTTAGAGAGGACACTGTTTTGTTCAGATTCTGAGAAATGCTAGTATATAGTGTGCTGATAATCTAAGGGCCTAGATAAAATATTCCCAAGGTTTTTGTCTACCTTAGACCAAGTATGAAAAATCTGCACTCCTGAATTCAAAAATTGTATGTCTCTATCTATCAGAGACTTTGGACCTGCTTTAAAACACATAAAACTCGATTTATAACAAACTTACATACCTGCATGCCATGTAGATTGGAATTTATTGGAATCAAACGCATATGCACTCATAAAAAGTAGTATTAAACATATTCCCTGCTATGCCTTCCTACATGTTTGTACCCTGGGAAGCTTGGACAACTGTTTGACTTGTATACCATTAGTCCTGGCCCTAGCTTAAGAAGCATTGAGCTCATTACACCCAATGTTAAGCTTTTTTTTTTTTTTTACCTAAACTCTGGATCTATAAGACTATGAGCTTCCTTAAGGTGAATAGCCCAAGCTAAATCGCCCCAAATACATTTGAAGGACTACTACAGGGTCACATCTACATAATCTCAACTGATATTGATGCATTGATTAGGGTAGGAGAGAGTAAGACTTGGTCTATCTCTGTCTGGGGCCCCAGACTCTCATCTCTTCCTGAGCGTTTAGTGACATCTCTAGGAGTTGGGTTTTATCGGGGCTCCTGTGCCTTTAATCCACAGTGACAATTTTACATGCTGATGGACCAATAGCCAACATTAATTGAGTGTACGTGGACATATCCTACCTCCCTCGCTTGCCTGCAACACTTCCATCCACAAGAGAAAATAGAAATGACAAAAGATTTTTTAAAAATCTAATAATAGTGTGGCATATGACATTGAGTCAATATGACATGAGACTATGATATTGGAAGAATAAGAAGGAGAAATTTGCATGTAATTCAGAAGTCCCAAACTGTAGTAGAATATAAACTCCTTAGAGGCAGGACTATTTTGTTTTGGTGACCCAAGCATTTAAGACTAAGCCTTGAAACATAGTAGGCACTTAATAAATGTTTGTTGACTTGAATTGCAGCACTGATGGTAGCCACAATACACTAGCTATTCAACGCTTTTAAATTATAATACAGACATCCTTAGATGTACAGTGGGCAAAGACATTTTTTCCTTCCAGCAACCTGGTGAGGTAGGTAGAACAAGTTAATCATCACCATTTTGCAGATGTGGTGACTGGGGTTTAGGAGACACTTAGTGACTTGTTCATAGTCACAATTTAGTAAGTGGCAGAGCTGAGATTTAAACCCAGGGCCTTCTGTTTGCAGACTACGTTCCTTTTTTCATTATGCTCATTCATTTAGTCTATAGCTAGTTAACTCTGGACGGAGCATGTGGTGCCAACATCTCTTCGCATTCTATTTCTAAGTGCAGCCAGAACACAGGATCATTGATTTAGTGCTGGAAGGGCACTAGCTAGGACCTCATCAGTCAATTCCCATCATTTTACAGGTAAGATGACCTGCCCAAGGTTGTTCAGCCAAGTTTTTTCTCAATTGTGCTCTGTTTCTTTGTGACCCAATTTGGGGTTTTCTGGCAAAGATACTAGAACAGGTTGCTATTCCATTCTGCAGCTCATTTTATAGATGAAAAACTAAGGCAAACAGGTGGTTAAGTGACTTGCACGAGGTCACAAATTATAGTGTCTCAGGCCAGACTTGAATCAGGAAAATGTAGTATTCCTGACCTCCAGGTTCATACTCTATCCACTGTGCCACCTATATGAGCCAGGATTTGAACCCAAGTCCTCTGTCTCTGAATCTGGTGCCTTTTCCATTATGTCATCCTGCTTCAATTAATTTTGCTTTTCTATAGGACTAAAGAGGGGTCTCTAAACCCAAGCAAAACATCTTATAAATGTTTCACAAACCCAAAGAGCCACAAAAGGGACCAGGGTAAAGAGGAAAATCATAGGTTGGTACAAATCTCACTCAACTAGAAAACTAAGTTTATGCATATATGCTGCTGAGAGTCGGTCAGGGCCAGCCTTTTCCTATTGTAAAGGATGACTCATCCAGAGTACTACATGTGAATTTAGAGGTTTGCAAATTTTACAATAAAAGAGGATGTTTTTATAGGGCCTTGTGGTCTATAAGCTTTCCCAATAGTTCTTCATATCAAATAAACACTATGATGTATGTCCCAGAAATCTCCATGGTGAAATGATAGAAAAAAGTGTTGAACTAGGAGTCCAGGATGACACCTGGATTTTAGTCCTAGACGTACTTAGATCTTGTATTGTATGTGTCTTTTAACCTCTCCAGGCCCCACTTTCTCCATCTATAACATGAGCATCGGCTCTTGGAAACAGAGGAGATGTTGATAAAACTAAAGGTTCTTATGAGCTCCCCAATTCTATGCTTTGTGAAGCTTCTTTGCAAGCTCTGAGAACATGGAGTGCATGTGAGACCTAACAATAAACAGTTTAATCTTCAGTCAGTCCCCTTTGAAGCTGACATCAATCTTGTTTCATCAATTTGACACCCTCACCATGGCTCCTGAAGGCAGGGTGCTGACACTGCTAGGAGAAAGTAAGGACAAACAGCAGCAGGAGGTCTAGAACATGAATTGAACCAGATATCTCTGGGTTGTCAGATGAGAAACACGGGTGGAATGTCTGAGGTCTCATCTCAAATATTGAAATGTGGCTCAAGTGGGACTTGAGCCACATTTGGTGGTATAGCATATGTGGGCACACAAGTGAGAAATGGGCCATGAAGATATTTACTTGGCCATGTTATGACACATAAGTTAGATAAACGACTAAATTTGTGTTATAAAGTATTGCAACAGAGGTCAGGTTCTCTTCTTAGGCTGGGAGAGCCTGACCCACCACGAAAAAAATATCAGGCAGATTTGTGCTTCAAAATTACTGGCCCAATCCTGCTCCCCCAACATCCTTACATATTTCTTCTGCATGTGCTAATTCTTTTGAAGGTGATGGAGCTCTTTGCATGGAAGATATATGCAGTTTCATGGAGGGAATTGAGATCCTAATTATCTGCAGCTGACAACCTTTCAGGGCCCGTTTATAAAGTAACGTCTGCACTAGGCCCTTAGAGCCCTATATCCCAACTCCAGAGAGTTCAGAGAGAGCAACAAGGAATGATTCTGAGGGGCCTGATTTATCAGGGAAGATTAAAAGAGTACATATATAGCCTGGTTAAACAATGACAAAGGGGGAGCTAGATAATGGTCCTATAGAACATGCAGAGGGCCAAAAAAACCAAGGAGATTTCTTTGTCCTGGTACAAGTTTGAGTACTTGGAAGAATGGAATGAAATGGAGAGAAGGAAAGTTCAGAGTAAATATCAGGGAAACTTTTCTAGAAGATTTATTCGAGAAAGGGGCAACCTTCCCAGGGAAGCTATAAGGAACCATCACTCACTGTGGAAGGGAAAGCCAGGATCAAAATGCATGAGCATGTCCTTCTTCATCATTATGGGAATGGTGTGGTTTTCTACCTTTCACCTCTCTTTGTAATGTTTCTTAAGCTGTCCATTAGATGCCAGGATCTATTTTGATCTCAGGATAACATCCTAAGGCTAGAAGGACCTAAGGAAATCATTTAATTCATTCTTCTTAAATGCTAATCTTTCCAGAACTATAGTTTTTTTACAAATAAAGATAAGAAAAAGAAAGGGATGGAGAGAGAAGAGGAGAGGAAGGAAGAGGAAGGGAGAAGAGAAGGGAGAGGGAAGAAGGGAAGGGGAGGGGAAAGGGAAGAGAGGGGAGGGGAGAGGAGAAGAGAAGAGAAAAAGAATAACCATACTGAGAACCCACTTCAGAATCACATTAAATGATATGCTTGGACATGAGGAGAGATATCAAAATATGAACTTTTTTTTTTCCAGGGCAACGAGGTGTTAAGTGACTTGCCAGGGTCATACAGCTAGTTAAGTGTCAAATGTCTGAGGTCAAATTTGAACTCAGGTCCTCCTGAATCCAAGACCAGTGCTTTATCAACTGAGCCACCTAGCTGCCCTCCAAAAGACTAACTTTTAAAAAGGTCCCGTGTTTTCCCTACCTCTGCCTCAACCCCATACAAGTCTACATGGAAAATACCTGCCAACTTGCTGACTATTTGAATAGTGTGATTAGATCTGTTCAGAAATGTATTGAGAGCATCTTTATTATCTGGATAACTGCAAAACTCTATGTAGTCATTTGGGCCGAGTAGACCGGGCCCTGACAATCCTTCCATCTTAGCCAAACTGAGAAATGTTTAATAAATATCCTCCCACTCCTTCACCCCCAAAACTATATTTTTTCATTAAGAAAATAACCCAACAAGGACTCTTTTATGAAACCTGTCCTTCCTTCCAAAGCCCACCACTGGTTTCTTCTGCTGAAGAAATTTAATTAATTGGAGGACTCCATGTTGCAGGTCCCGTTGCTTCTATCTGCATCATCCTTCCATCAGGAACCTAGAGAAAGTCCTTGGAAGATTTACCCAGGCAACAAGGGTTAATATGATTTTTCCCCTTGAAATTTACCAACCTTAGTGACCATATAATGACTACTTTTTCATTTTAGCTCTTGAACCATGAAGGTCTAAGTTTCCAACCTCACATCCTCTCTGGCAATGTTGTGTTTCATGGGGCAGAGCAGCAGTTCCATTGCACAAAGCCACAGACAACTCTCCTCAAACCCTCTCTCATCCATTTTCACCCCCTTCCCCCATACAGTCCAGTTTGTGCCTTCCCAAACTGTTTTGCCCTCTTTCCTTTTAAACTAGTTGAGACTTTCATTATTTCCACCAGGGACAGTTTGTTATCTATAGACATTTAGGTTTTCTGTCTTTTTTTTTTTTTGAGGGGGAGTTAAGTTTAATTGTTTTCATACAACAACAACAAAAAAATTCCTTAGTAACTCACCATGGGCTAGAGAATTCCCAAACCATTCAAAATACTTTAAAGTTCTTTTGGGACATAGCCAGATACTTAATATTGTATTACATTTTATAGTTGTCACTTAATCAAGCTATTTAATAATATAGTACATTTTAAAACTGTCACTTAATCACATTTTCTTGACCCTTTTATGGAATTAAAGATCACTGTAGATAAAAAATGGCATGCTTTAGTTTAAATAGATTCAGTATGTCCAGTGTGACAGTTACTTCTGAGACATTAAAAGAATTTTCTGTGATTAATGTGACCCACACACGTTAAATGGTGTAGTGTTCCATTTCTTCAGCCATTAACGGAACAGCATCAGACAGAGGGAGCCAAAATGTATCCAACTGTATGTAAAGTTGGGGGGTGGGGAACTGGGGGTGGGGTGGAAAAGTCTAAAGATAATGTTGAGCTGGGCATACTGAACTGAGACATGAATTTCAACTGATTCATATTTGTTTTTTTTTTTTCTGGGCATCTTGTGAAAGGAGTCAGGCGATGAAAAAAATTGATGCCCAACCATTCCTCATGGAGCTGAAGTCTGATTTGCACCAAGAGGCCATCTGAGGGTAGCTTGCTTAGAAAGGGAATGTATACATTTTCAGCAGGCCAGGTGAGCTGAGTTATTCAGTGCTCATTATAAATGATTGATGAACTCTAGCTCTAATTTTAGAAAGCTCTCTAAATGGACATTTACTCACAAGAAAACAATATCCCCTCTCCCCCAAAGGTCTGTCCCTAGGACTATTTTGTTTAGGGCACTGTGATAGTTCCGGGCAATTAATCCTGAATTGCGTCACTGGAAGATTTTATATTCTTAAGTGTTCACTCATGTAGTTAAAGTAAATTATGTCCTTTCCCAAACATGTTTCAAAGAATTGCACTGGGCTTTTACAAATCCTGGTCCCTAAATCCTACTTGTTTGTTTAATTAATCCGAAAATAACGGCCCCTGCTTTTGTTTCTTAATCACAGATCAGATATACAGTATTTGTTCACAGCTGTGAATAAGAGCAAGTCCCAGTGTGTTTTTTCTTGATTGTTTAATAAGAGTTGAATAATACTCTATTTAATCCATCAAGTAGGACATTACAATAACATTGATCTTTTGTTTGACAGCAAATTTGTTTGATAACAGAATAGAGTATAATGTAACCAAATCAGTGTCAGGGATTCGTTGCAGGGAATCCAATTAAAAATACTGTACACACAGGCGAACAATGATCAGGAGGGCAAAGGAACCAAGGCATGACAAGGCACTTGGGGAGAGGGAGCAGGAGGAATGGTGAGAATTAAAAGCCCAGCACTTAGGTTGCTCAGACAGTCCAGGAATGGATAAGGAAAGCACTTTCCAGGCATAGCCTAAAAGCCCCAGGGACGTCGTCACTTTGGGAAAGGAGGGTCAGCTTCCATCAAGGTCAGAAATGGATAGACTGATGACGGCCCACGGTGTTGTCTTGCTCTAGTGCTTTCTATATACTCCATTTCATTAGCTTGAGACATCTGATTCTGCAATCTATCACACTCTCAAAATGGCCTTTAGGACTGTATGGATTTGTGTTCCAATGATGCTGTTAGTCCAATTGCATACACCCACTCGTACAATTGATGAAGGAGATCGAGGATTATAGATTATTTTGACTAGGAACAGAGAAGCCATCTAGTCTAACCCTCTTGTTTTTTGTTTTGTTTTTGTTTTTTCGCATGAAGAAGCTGGAAACCCAGTGGAATTAAGTAATTGACCCAAGCTCTAGCAAGTAGAAATGGCACTAAGTCAGAGGATCTGGGCTCAAATTCTGCCTGTTGATTATTATTACCATAGGGCCCTGTGAAAGTCACTTAAACCATCCTGGTCCTCAGTTTTCTCATCTGTAAAATTAGGTTAATGGACTAAATGCCACTGGATCTTACATTCCATCTCTAGAGCCACTATTTTCTGATACCTTCATACATAAAGATTTCATCAATGTAGGCTCCTCCCCCCGCCCAAAAAAAGGTTGACCACATAGCCTATCTATTTATGGAATGATTGTTTTGAAATCATATCCTCTGTTTCAAAGGTCAAGGTAAAAATGCCCTGAAATCTCTCCTCAGAATACTGAAATCACATAGCAAAATCAGATAATAGCAGCCATGAGGATAAAAACAAATCCTAGCTGCATCGACCTAATCCCCTGTGACCAGGCTTTTACAAAAGTCACTCATGGAAGTTACCCGGAGAGAGTTTGGTGGGCCCTCGTTCCACACACAGTTAACTGTTAGTTTGGATTTTTTTCATTGTTAAATGTAAACAAATATTCGACTAAATTCAACCAATTGTTTCAATAATAACCAGTTTTTGACTGAAATCAACATTTCTATATATTTTTTAAATTGGTTGCAGGTAGAGACCTTAGCATGACTTTTGCCACATATTGCTCCTTTGCAAAGAATGCTCTTTGCCCAGGTACCCACAGAAGTAGCTTCAGAGATCATTAGCAGGAGTATGGGGAGACTTTCCTTATCCTGTTTTGGAGGGCTTAGGTATCAAATATGTTGCCAAGGAAACTACAACCACACCAAACCCTGGTTTCAATGCATTCGCTCTTAGGTTTAGATTTTGATTCTTTTTAAAGGTCTCATTGACGACTCAGTTCTTATTAAGGTCTGTGGAAGAAGCAGAGATGGGAAAAGCAGCCTAAGTCCTCCCCTGCTGTAATGAATAGAAAGGGGCACAGAATGAGTGTTAGTAAATTGGCCAAGTACACTTTAAAGCTCTCTTACCTAATTCTTTTTGCCACCCCAGGCTACCGGAGTGCTGGGGAGGGGGCAGGGGAATGGTTACATTTACATGTAAAACCAAATATTGCTAGTCACTGAACAGCATGCCCTCATCTCCTCACTAGAGAAAAGGGGTTTGGAGGGAGATATCCAAATGACCTCATAGATCTAAAAAAGTTGAATATTCCTTTGTCTTAGTTTCTCCTTAGTTCCTTCTCCCCTCACCCCACCCCACCCTTCTCTAGTCGTCCATGTCTGACATTATTATAATTTCTTTCCCTGGCTTTCTATTTGCCGTCTCCTTCCTTATTCTTTTGTTCTCTCCCTAATCTTTCTTTTTGTATTAATGAAGCCCTTTGTAGTTTCTCTTCAATCTCAAGTGGATTCCTTTGTGACTAGTGTATGTGTGTGTTTTTCTTCTAACCTTATAGGGTCTTTTTATCATGAAAATTATTAATAATTCTCTCCTTTTTGGCACTGGACCATGGGCCTTAAAAACGTCGCTATTACAATTCTGATCTGAAACTGCTTTCTCTTGACCCAGATGTATTGGCCAATTACAGACCCCTAGCCAATCTTTTATGGAGAAAAGGTCTTAGAGCAAGTGGTAGCTTTTGAAGTGCTTAACCATAGAGTCATAATCTTGATGACAAATGGCCTTTTGCTTTACAGTTATGGCTGGTTGACTATGCATATGGCCAAGAGAGGGCTCCTTAAAGTGGTCAGTGCCTTTTTCCCCCTCTAAAACCCCATCTCGGGTGTCATATCAGCCATTTACTGGCCTTGTTAGAGGGACTGCATTAGACCCTGCAGATCAGGAAAGCTCCCTGACCAGCTGCCAGGTTATAAAGCAGAGCTGAGGCCCTTCGATCCAAAGACATCAACTTGTCACTGTTGATGATGATCATTCGTCCTTGCACCAGGAATAGCCCATGGTGCTTCAGGGATCGATGTGGAGACCACCACTCTTCAACATTATTGCCACTAATTATTAAGATGAATGCCGTGATTAATGGGAGCAACACTTTTTCACTTTATGCAAATGATTAACTCATGAATATACATGCAGGGCGGGGGGGGGTGGGGGGGGGCTCACCAACCTGGTGCCTCGTTTGTGAAGACGTTTCTACTCAGCCTCCTTATTCAGCTGTCACTGTGACCCAGGTGCAACCAGCACAGCTATTTAAAATGAAATTCTAAAAATGAATTGTTGATCAGCAGCCTCAGGCAGCTTTTTGGAAATCCCCCCTCTACTAGTGCTATGCTTTGATTAAGGAAATTCAATCAAGGCAATAGCCCATGGATATTAAAGATGTTGCATTAGCTGGTGGTTCTTTGAGGTACCATGGATTAGTTGAATACTACAACTCTGCCACTAACCACCCAGTGTGATTCAGGAATAGTCCCTTGTCCCCTCTGGGTTGCATATACCTCTTGGTAAAATAAAATGACAAAACTTGTGTTTTGGTTTTTTTTTCAGGGATTCTTATACCTTTTTTGTGTCATGGGCCTCTTTGGCAGCCTACTGAAAGCTATGGTTTCCTTCTTAATGTTTTTTAATGACTAAAATAAAATACATAGAATTACAAAGGAAATCCAATTATATTTAAAAAGTTATCATTTTTTTTCTTAAATTCATGCACCTTCTGAAATCTATCCATGAGCCTTTGGACCTAGATTAAGGACCCCTAATTTAGATTGTCTTTAATCCTTAGTGAAATAGACATTTAACCATTTTCTATCTATTTCTCCTTTAGCAAAAATTCTCCTTGGCCTCCAGGACTATCTGTATCATATGTTTGTATTTCAAGTGTCTATCTTCAATCTATTATTTTGCACCAAAAAACATTCTTAAGTACCTACTTTGTGTTATGGACCTAGGCACCATGAGGCAATATAGTTCATAGTGTCTAGGAGCTTACAATATACTTAGAAAGTCAATGTCAGTACCCATTAAATGATCAAGCGACCACACAGAGGGATATATGATTAAAAGACAAAAACGAGTGTTATAGAAATTCAATATTATTGAGGTTCAGTATGGCCTAGAATGAAGAAATAAATAATTACAGAATCTCAGGACTCAAAGGTACCAGAAGACTTGGCCGATGTATAACTGAACATGAAACCCCACACAATACACATATGTGTACATACACACACACCACAACCACACACACACAGACCATTCTTTCCCAAATGGCCAGCCAACCTCTACTTAAAGGCTTCCTGTGTTGAGAAATTCACTAATTCACGGAATCTTATACTATTCAGGATAGCTTTAAACGTTAGGTTATTCTTTTTTTCATTTGTTGATCTAAAATCAACTTCCCTGAAACTTTTACTTTAATATCCTATCTTTGTCCTTTAGGAGAAATGAAAATACATATAATTCCTGTTTCTATATTTAATTCAATATAGCTACCACAAGCATTTAAGGAATTATCCATGGTATGCAAGGTATTATATTTGCTAAAGGGATACAAAGGACAAAATTAAATAGTACCTGCTCTCAAGAAGCTTACAATCTAATAGAGAAATACAATGTTTACACAAATAAATAAATATAAGACAAGTTGAGGAGGGAGAGAGCTTTAGCAACTGGAGGATTTAGGGGATGGCTTCCATTAGGAGATGCATCTGAAACTGATCCTTGAAAAGAAACTAAAGTTTCTATGATGCAGATAAAGGACGACACTTACAAGGATGAGCAAAAGCCAATGATAAGGTACAGATATAAAAATAGCCAGTAGTCTAGTTTGGCAAGAATGGACCATTCATGGAGGAGAAGGGAGTAATATGAAATAAATTTGGGACAATAGGTAGGAGCCAGATTATAGAGGACTTTGTTAGTCTTTTGAGCAGGAGAATGACATGGTAAGGACCTGTGGCTTAGGGAAATTACTTTGAGAGGTATATGGAAATATTAGGTAATAAGACCAACTATTCATACTATAGAGCTATTCAAAATATTTGGGAAAAAATCTTGTATCAGATAGATACATCTGATAAAAATTTGATATATTAGATACATGGAAAATTAAAACAATATATGAGAGCAAGAATGAATTCTTCCCCAAAAGAGAAGTGGTCAAAGAATATGAACACAGACTTTTCAAAAAAAAAGAATCACAAATTTCTATTTTTTTTGCACTTTAGTATTTTATTTCGCCAAACACATGTATAGTTTTCAACATTCATTTTAGTAAGATTTTGAGTTCCAAAATTTTTCTCCCTCCTTTTCTTCCTTTCCCCTCCCCAAGACAGCAAGCAATCTGATATAGGTTATAACTTACAATCATGTTAAATATTTCCACATTAGTCGTGTGAAGGAGAATCGGAATAAAAGGGGATAACCATGAGAAAGAAAAAAAAGTGAAAATATGCTTTGATCTGTATTCAGGCTCCATAGATCTTTCTTTGGATGTGAATAGCATTTTCCATCATGAGTCTTTTGGAATTGTCTTGGATCATTGTATTTCTGAAAAAGCTAAGTCTGTCATAGTTGATCATCACACAGTGTTGCTGTTACTGTGTACAATGTTCTGGTTCTGCTCACTTCACTCAGCATCAGTTCATGTAAGTCTTTCTGTGTTGTGTTGTGGTTTTTTTCTGAATTCCACATGCTCATCATTTCTTACAGCACAATAGAATTTCATTACATTAATATACCACAGTTTGTTCAGCCATTCCCCAACTGATGGGCATCCCCTCAATTTCCATTTTTTGCCATCATGCAAGAATGAATTAGTAACTTTCAGCAACAATATAAAAGACTACTTCAAATCACTTATGTGGTAGGGGACTGAGATCAGGAGATCTGTGATCAGTTGAGTGTCCCCCCCCCCAAATCTATTTGATGGAATTACAATATGGTAAGGGATAGGGAATGGACACAATTAGTTATTAATTATTTGCCCCTTTTAGATTCTGAGTGGTTGTACATCCTAAAAAACAGGCTTATTCATAGATTAAAAAGGATTCAGAACTTAGCATTGGCCCACTCCCAACTAT